>NW_021937583.1:0-16576 GCF_001715985.3 Manacus vitellinus
GGCACATGGTGTGATTGCTATGAGGCACATGGTGTGATTCTTGGGGTGTCCTGTGCAGGGCCAGGAGCTGGACTCGATGATCCTGATGGGTCCCTTCTAACTCAGCATATTCTGTTAATCTATGAAAATGCAATGGGCAAGTACCTCCATGCAGCACAAGCCCATTAGCAGTGGGCAACAGAGAGCCAATTTCCCAGTGCCCACTGGATGGCAGTGCACAGATGCTTAACACTGAAAGCAACTGGAAGAACCTTCCTTTGTCAATGAACCTCCTGCAATGCCTATTTTTCTTATGCTTATAAGGGGTTTCCCACAATTTTCATTAATGCAACCAGCAACTGGAGAATAACTCCAGCTTTTTGGTTTAAGCAGTGACTCTAAAGGGCCAGAAATGTTGAAAAACAGTTTCTCCAGCTCTTCTCCCACATGCAGCACTTCACAAAAGTCAGGGTTTACTCAGCAGTTTTTTGTAGTAATAAAGAAGGTAGGAATTGGCCTAAATTTTAGTTTGTAATTCCTTTTATTATTTAAATACAGAAGGAAACTGGGGCTAAGCAGATGCTATAGAAGTGATAGAGTTTTAAAAAGACTGAAGTGAGCTATGCCTCTGTTTCAAAATCCTACCCTTGGTATACATATTCTTGCAGGACACAGAACAGACCTAACGATGGCTTTTCCTCAGTTAAAAACAGTTGTGTCATTCCTGGCTGGATTGTCCCACAGGGAGCATTCATCATGGACTTCATTCAGCCCAGTGCTGCTTCAGAGCTCAGACGCAGCCCAAACCACATCTATAAAACAAGGAATGCTCTGCAGGAATACAGGGCTCTTAGCATTTACCCATCCTCATGCCAGCAGCACCCGTAAAACAATCCTTATCAATCCCACGGAGATAAACACCACATAGTTATCATCCTGTGTTTACAAGAGCTAAAGTAGCACTGGTATGCAGTGGGGGGCTTGGGTGGGAATTGCTGGCACGGATGAGATTTCAGAGATAACTCCTCTAACTCAAACCAGCTGTGCTCCAGGGCAATGTGCAACATGCATTCCACACATAATAGCTTCTGTTGTGAAAATGATGGAATCAAATTATAATTTTGATATAATCTAACAAAGCCACCTGAATGCAGGAATGCATGTAATTTGCAGGTTAGCATTTTCTGAATTTTAGCACTTTGAAAAATCATCTGTGAGGTGTGAGGCTTCTTTGTAAGTTACTAGGCTGTAGTCAGATGCCTGTATTTAGGCTGACTTTGCCATAATGCAATAGAACATCTCTGTTTTACTCGGAGCACACACCAAGCTGTTCACACACGGATCTCCAGGTAACAAAGGATTTTCTGCAGGTTTCAGTGCATCCTTGCTGCACTGCACCCAGAAGAGGCAAACTGAAACACTTAGATAGAAATTCCCAATTGCATATAAACCAAAATTATTTCATTCATGGCTTTAAAAATCTGAATTCACAAGTAGAAAATTGAAAGAAAACTTCCTTCTAAAATCCACTGTTGGCTGTGAGAGTTGCCATATGGCTTTCCACAAGCTGTACACATGAGGAAATCTGTAAACACAAGGCAGTTAAATGTATCCATGGGGGGAAACAGAAATCGCTGGAAGAAAAACGGAAACAGGAAGATGAAAGCCAGCGTGGAGTCTAACCTCCCCAGCCTTCCTCCAAGCATGCTCAGACACACAAAGGAAGCAAACCTGATGGGACCAGCAGCTCTAAATCCATCCTGTGACTGCTTCTGAGGTTTACAACTGTGCAGCATTCCCCACTGGAAGTGGCACAAAAACTTTTAAAGTGTTTTTTCAAAGTTAATTTGTGGGGAAAATGCTATATCTAGATAAAAAATACCTACTTTTAGTTCCCCCTGGACCTGTTCCTCATGGGCAGAAGTGGCTTCAGAAAACTGTTTCTTGAAAAAAAATTGAAATCAGTATCTTGCAGTAGAGCATTTTGACTTCAATAGCACTAATTAAAATGTAAACAACACTCAACCAAACCCACATATAATCAAAGATATATTTAATCAAAATTATATCATCAGCTCTGTCTGCCAGGCATTCAACCACTGCAGTGTTGTAAGAAAACAAGTGATCAAGTGGATCCCACAGAGGTAAAATTCTGAAATTTTATTCTATGAGAAGACTTCCAACACAGCACAAGCACAGACACTGCAGTGCTGTAAAGCTGCTTCACCAACCAGAAAAACAGAGCACAACACAAAACTGAATTTTTGTCATTTGAAGAAACAAATTAAAATACTCCCACTCGCTATTTGTTGTGAGCACTGCAGAGAGGGACGGACACAAACAAGTTCTCTGCTCCTAATCACGCACACACTGAATGCTGGTAGTTCCAGCTACCTCTGAAAGGTGACCACAATTATGAGGGATGGTGGCCATCCAATCTGGGGCTGCAACTCCAACTCAATCCCTGATGCCACATGGCAGAGTCACTCCCAGGCTGGAACAAAGAGTATTTGCATGCTGTCTCTGGCAAGGCATGAAGGAGCCTAGGCACAGCAGTTATCAGGGAGCTTGGAGGGCAATTTTACCCAATTTTAGGTATAGGAGAGGATAGGACTTCTACAAGGCTGTGAAACAGACAAAAAAAAAAAGGAGAAAACTTCAATAAAAGTGGAAAAAATATGGGACAAAAAAAATTCCAGTGGCAATGAAACACTCTGTCCTTGCACAGTTGCACATGGAGTGATGTTGCTGCTCATCTGCCATGGACCAGAAGAGGTTCTAACCACAGCAAAGTAAAACATTTTCTGTTAGTGGGACAAAAATATTTGTTTTACTGAAGTTGAAAAATATGTCGGGATTATGAAACTGAATTAGTTTTGTCAATTTAGAAGACCATATTGCAAAGGAAGTTTAAAATATTACAATTCCTGTCAGCTTAGAGTGATTTCACTTCATGGATATCTTTAATGAAACAGCCCCACAAGTTCTTTAATCAGGAGTCTTGGGTTATGTTTCAGACCTGGTGTTTAACCTTTAGGGCAAGTCATTTGGTATCTTTCTGTTTCTGCTTATCCATCTGTAAAATGAGAATGAGCATATTTACCTACCTCGGCAGGGTTTGCTGGACAGACAGACTGTGGTGTGTTTTCACTCTGGCACTGCAAATAGTGAGGGCAAAGTGTTCTTGGGGGACACTGGTACATGGTAAAGATTTACACAAGTTCATGTGTTACGTATGTGAAAGCAAACCTCGGATAAATAAACCCAGGCATCTCTCCCAGCCACACGTCCATCCTTCGTACCCGCTCCTTGGCATTTATTTACCAGTAAACCTTCCCCTTGGGTGCCAAGGGGACTCTGCCACCAGCCGATGAAGCCGTCGTGTCTGCCAGCAGAGCCCAGGGAACCGACACGGGACGCTGGGAGCGCAGGGCAGCTCCAGCACAGCCATTTACGCCTTGCAGCTGCCCCAGCGCCCCTGGGAAGGCAGCACCACGTGAAACGAGTGACGGCCTGGCAGCGGCTGATCTGACGGGCCTCTCTGCCTGTGCCAGGGCCAGACCAGGCCATGTATGGCAGCAAGGCCGCCACCCCCAGGAATGGCATAGGAACGGCATTCCTTAGCCACGTGTGCTGGCACCGCAGCACCGGGCAATGTGGGGCCACCGAGCATCACACGTGACAGCTGCCAACACCCTGGTTCTTTGCTGGGTTTTGGGCCTTACCGCGCAATCACCCATCCATCCATCCATCCATCCATCCATCCATCCATCCATCCTTCCTTCCTTCCTTCCCTTCCCTTCCCTTCCCTCCCTCTCTGGCCCAGCCCCATAAGCACCAACTCCATTCCTTCATTGTTTCTCCATCGACAGGAACAAGGAGAGAGCTCACCCGATCGGTCATTCCTCCCACTCACCCCCTCCCCCCCAGTTATCGCTCGCCGCCCAGAGCCTGCTCCCGACGCTGGAGAACAGCGGGGAGGGCACAACCTGGGGGCCAGGGGCTGGAGCCCGGCGTTCCTCCCTCGGGGCTCCCTGTCTGCAGCGGGGCGGCAGTTCCCCTCCCCGGGGCGCTCTCTCCGTGCTCCCCACCCCGACTGGGCTGCTCTTCCTCGACGGCAGCCGCCCCTGCGCTCCTGCCTCCGCGAACGAGAGAGGCGCGGCGGCCGGGGACCAAAGCACCCACCCGGGGCGAGCGCGCCGGATGCTGGAGGGGCTCGGCGCGGGCCGGTCCCCGCGGGGGCGGTGGGGCGGAGGAGGAAGGAGGACCGGGGGGCGCCCGACGGCGCGGGCCACTGCCCGGGAGCCGCGGAGCTGCGGCGCCTGCGGTGGAGCGGCGGAGCAGCAGCAGCTTCGCGGCGCGTGGAGGGCAGCCCCGTCCCGTCCCGCGCCGTGTTCCCGTCCCGCTATGCCGCCGGTGCCCGCGCCGCCATGGGCCGCCTCCCCGCTGTACCTCTGCTGCTGCATCGGTAACTCTTCGGCGCCCCCGCTCCGCTCCGCTCTGCCCGTCGGGTGCAGCGGCGGGCCGGGCGCGCCCCTGCAGCCGCCCGCCGGGGCGGCTCGGGGCGCGCAGCCTGACCGCGCTACCAGCTGCCAGCTCTCTCCTACCCCCTGTCCCTCTTCCCTCCACCCTCTTGTCCGCGCTCTCTCCCCTCGCCTCCGCGCCGCGGCAGCGCTGTGGCCCGCGGCGGGCACAGGAAGCCCGAGTACAGCTTGACGGCTGCGCCGAGGGCAGCTGCCTACCCGGCCACAGGCGAACCTTGCTCTCGGCCGCGCCGCCCGCCTCTCCGCCTCCTCCACTCTGCGGCCTCTCCGCCAGCCGGCGAGCCTACTTGCAATCGTGAGCACCTCCAGGTGAGCGCCGGGGCGAGCGGAGCTAGCACGCCCGGGCACCGCGCCGGCCGCCGCTCTGGGTGCAGGCGGCGGGGGCGGCATCGCGCGCCATCCGCGGCGGCGCGCCCGCGGTGCGGGGAAGACGCAAGATCGCTCGGCGCCCGGAGGTGCGGGGACGAGCCGCCCCAGACCTGCGCGCGCGCTGGGAGGAGGAGGCGCGGGCCAGTGGGCTTCCGGTGGGGCAGCGGTCGAGTGCCCCCGGCGGGGAGATATCCCCAACCGTCCAGAGCGGTGCCAGGCAGTCCCTCGCGGCTTTCGGCTCCCGACCCCCCTTTCCTGATCGAGGGATGGAAGGAGGAATGTGCCACAGTAGGTTCAATTAATGCTTTATTTCCAGGCTTGCTGAGAGCCGTCTAGACAGTTTCCTGATGGAGAGTGGGCTGTAGGGCCCGGCAATGTTTTGGCCACAGTCCCCATAATGTAATTACATGTGTATGGTCTCCGAGTGAAAGGACTTAAATAAGGTTGTCTCAGCACATCTGGTGGAAAATCCAGAGCTCGTTGTTATTTAAGCCAGAAGCAGCTCACCAAACTTAAAATCTCAGAGACAGAAGGGATGGTGAAGAGTAAAATATCAGTTATAAGTGGAACTCTGTTGAACTGAAAGTAAAGGGATAATCTCCGAACAAATTACTGTGGAGACAATAGGGCCGGATTCTGGCACTTGGAAGGAAAACCACGGGAAGCAGGAGGGGCTGTAGCACTTGACCCATTTGTGCCCTGAAGTTATCAAATCTCACCCCTCCTTCACCACCTTTAGTTTTACCATAGTGCTCTGTCTACTAGAGTTAATGCTTTATTTAACATAGGGTTTAGCTTCACTGGAACATTTTCAGAGTATATTGAGATTGACTTCAGCTTAGCATCACTTGTAGAACGGACTAACAATGGCACTTTGTTATGTTGTCTCAAAAAATGTTGAAGTGCCACAGTAAAAAGCTTCACTTCAGAAGTTCTCTGCCCTTATTCCTGATCTCACAGCCCCAGTTCAGCATTTAGGATGTCCCTGGTTACTTCTGAACCATCATGGGTGGTATTGAAGAAATCGTGGGAAGATGCCAAGTATCCTCTTAATAACATGAGACTTGGCCACATTGAGTGCTTTGCAGAATTAGATCTTCTAGGATTCAGTTTTGGTGGGAGAAGGAGTGAATTGTGGCATGAGGTGCTAGGGCAGAGGAACCTGGAGCTGGCAGTAGCAGACATCTTCCCTGGAACCCCCGCTCTTGCCATTCTCTCTGCTGGAGGAGTCTTTGAGGACTGATGGTAGGTGAAGCACTGAGCTTGGGAGGAGCCGCTGAAGTCCACACTGGTGAAAGGAAAAGCCTATGTGGTGCAGACGTGCCAGCTCTCACATTCTTGGCTGATAAAGCACCACGTTTGTCTCCGTAAATGTGCTCTAAGAATGAAGCCTGTGTAGCTTTTGACAGCGAATGGGTTGCTGGTGTGTTGGGACTCCCTCATTGCCATGCAATGAGCTTCCCTCCCTCATCTGCTTCCTCCAGTTGATTTGGGCAGGAACCCTCCCTTTTGGTTTGGTTTGCATCCTACCTTGCAAAATTGTGTAGTGGTTTTGGGCACTAGGACAATGCAAAAAAAGCACAGTTTGTAGTAATAGCCATGATGGGGTTTCGTCGTCCTGGTGAAGAAGCTTCTGGTTTTCCCAAGTAGCAGATGCCAGACTTGCTCTGAGCTGGATTTCTATGGGCACACCTTGTGGTGTGTGCAGATGGAGTTTATGTGCTTGGAGTTGCAATGGCAGGTGAAGATGCAAGGAGGACTTTGACAATCCGGATTCAGAGTCAAGTCAACCCTGTGCTGAAAGGGCTCGATCACTAAATCACTGTTGGCCCCTTGACGTGCACTGAGCCTTACAAGAGGTATCCCTAATGCAAACAACTTGCATCTCCAAGCTAGCTCCTAAAAGCCAATGTGATTTCACACAAGTTGCTGAAGATGCAGTTTTGCACATGTGCACTTTTACAGAAGCAATTCAGCAATTTTCTGTAGGTGCTGCCTTTGGTTCTGGCTTCTGCTGGAGAATACGTGTGTTGGAAGAGATTTCCTGAAACTGCAATTTTGATAAAAAACATACTTCCCCTAAAAATGAAGTTTATGGAATTCCTGGCATGTTTTCCATTTGACAATTTGCATTAATTCGTAAAGGTAAATACACTTGGTATTTCAACAAAAAAAAATACCTTTTGATGACTCCTGCAGGCAAAATGAATGGAATGTGATATGGATGGAAAATACTCTTATCTGCAGGAAGCAACTATTGCCCCACGGATAAAATCAGTAATGCTGATTATCGTGTTGTTTCAGGAGGACAAAAAATGTTTCATATGTGACTCTGAGGATCCCTTCCATGAGACTCAAAATCCTGACAGTCATCGCATTGAAAATGTTGTCACCACGTTTGCTCCAAATCGCCTGAAGCTCTGGTGGCAGTCGGAAAATGGTATGGGGCTTGTCCGGAAAATGCTATGGGATTTGTCTGGAACCATTTCCGGGTCTGGGAGCTGTTTTCCCTCCTTTTGTTTAAGGATACCTGTGGGTTTGCTGTTATCTTTGGCCTGGTGATTACTGCCCTGTGAAGGATCATGCTGTGTGAGGAGGGATGAGTAAAACTGGCTGCTTTTGTGTGCCCAGGAGTGATCCTTAATCCATAATGAAAGCCCCGGACTCCCACAGGAGTGTTGGGAACAGCCGTCCCAGCACATTGCAAGAATCCTTTCCTAAAGAAAAGAGTTTTCCACACTGGCCTCAGATCTCCCTCATGTTTGGGCAGCAGGAGCAGAGCAGCCTTCCAGAAGTAAATATCCCAGGCAGCGCTGCCAAGGAAGCACCGCAGGGCTTCCCCGTGCCGCTGGATTGGAGGGAGGTTGTGGAAGGAGGAGATTTGGGCACAGAGCTGGGGGCTGTCACCCTGCCTGCAGACCTCCTGTTTCCCTTTCCTACCCCAGGAGAGTAAAACCAGGGATATCTCTTACCCTGCAAATTGCCTTGTCCCTCCTGGGCTCCCTGAATTCCCTTATCCATATGCCAAACAATAAAATGAACTCCATATAAAAGCCAGCCAGTTAAAAAACATATTGCACGTTAGTTTGATGGAGGTTTTTGTTTTTGTTTTTTGTTTTTTTTTAATCCTTCCTCTGCCTGTTTTACTTTTCTGGTTATGCTTTTGGCATGCCTTCGTACACAAAACAAGGCATTGAGGTTTCTCAAATACTAGTCCTACCCTGAAGCTTTAAAGCCAGCTGGACAGGACAGGATTTCTGCAAAAGCATTGGCAGTAGATGCCTTACTGTATATGAAAAAAAAGTAATATTTATAACAGTTTTGTTGCCTGTTATAGAAAGGTTTTCACAAAATCATTTTGAATCATGTAGATCAGCCTAGCAAGCTGCTTGCCTCCAGTGGCTCTCTTTTAGCATTCCAGATAATTCATGTTTCTTGCAACAGACTTGGCAGCATTCACACAGAAAAGTTCTTAGCTCATAAGGTCATGAAAATGTCCTTCAACAATAAAAAACAAATGATTCTTTCTGTCCAATTCATGTTTTCTTCTATTCAGGCATACAGCATAAGGGACCATTACTGCATCCTTCACATTATGTTACAGCTGGTTGAAAATTTGACTGCTTTATTGTTTTATTATTTTTATTTCTTACCCTTTCTCCTCTCTGTAAATCTTGATTTTATTTTTTATTTTGAACTACAGTATAATTAGTATCCAGCTGTTTTGAGAGGTCTTTTCACAAGGCAAAATAATATTTGTAGCTGTTTTTCTTCCTTTCTGTGTAGAGTCCTTGACCGTAGGTAGTCATACAGCAGAGTTTGGAAAACCTTTTGCTTCTCACCAGTTTCCTAGCTCTTGTGATTGCAAAGCAGGGCTGTGATAGTTGCTTTAGGAGTATCTCAAAACCAGGTTGTGAAGGAACTGTGGACAGGAGAGTCCAGACTGAGTGAAAAAGGGTGGGAAGTGGTCTCCACCAGACATGGGTGAGCCTTGGGGTGTTGGGGCTGCAGAAGCTCTGCTGCCAGATGGGCTGTAGTATGTGAGGACAGCCTGGGGTCATTGCGTAGGTCTGGGCACAGCATCCCCAGTTGTACCAGCTGCTGGGTGCTTTGGTGCCAGGACCCAGCCCATTGCAGTCTGGTCTCTGCCCTACATCCAGTGATGCCATGATACTCAGCCTGAAGTTAGGTAGTGCAGGCTCACGCTTTGGGTGTAGCGTGTTTGGTGCCAGTGATGCACAGGAATCCCATGTGTGATGCACTCTTCAGCAGGTCCTTGGTGTCTTCCCTTGTACCTCAGAAATGCACTAACCCTCATACTCCTTTTTTACAACAGAGCCCAGTGGTAAATAAAAGAACCTCTGTGCCAACAGAGCAAAGAGCTTTGGCAAAATTTAGATGTAGAAACTGATGGGTGTCCTTGTTTACTGCACGCCTTCTTTTCTCTGCCCCTGCAGGGTTGGAAAACGTGACTATCCAGCTGAACCTGGAGGCTGAGTTTCATTTCACTCATCTCATTATGACCTTCAAGGTAAGGAAGTCACAGCCTTACCCTGAACCCTGAAACATGGGGAAATGAGAGGTCTTGTAGTCCTTCGCGTCTATTTGATATTTGGGATTTAAGTTTTGTCTGAGCTGTTTGGCCTGATTTTTTTGGAGCTGCCAACCATTAACCCCTGCAGAAGTCATGCAGAAAGGCTGAGTTGTGACTTGTGTTTGAGCCCTAGTGAGGCTGCAGAAGGAGTCATACTGAAGCTGGGGTTTGTGTTGGTGTGTCTCCAGGTTGTGTTCTAGAAATCATATAGTAGCAAGGATTTTTTTTTCCTAAAAAAAAATTGGCCAGGGTATCGACTTTCATTTGGCAAATGGAAAGGTCTTCAGGAAGAAGGAACATCTGTACACAAAGTGTCTTTGTTTCTTTACAAACAGATGTCTTGGAATGGCAGATTATGTCCTGTACATCCTAAATCACAGGCAAGCGCTAGTGGCAACCTTCAGCTGAGGTTTTGGGGGCTGCAGTTCCTGCAGGGCTGGATCCCTGCTCCTCCCATGTGGACAAATGAATCTCTTCATTTTTACCCGTCAGCTTTCTAGGAAAGCTGGTTCCTCTTTCCTGTGGCATCAGTTAGGGTTTCTCCCATTGCCTCAAGGTGGTGGCTGAGGTGGAAGATGGTCCTTCTTGCTGGACCCAGCAGCAAGGGACCCCCAGACAACCCCTAACGCGATGAGGCTGCTGCAGCCATTGTACCCCAGTGCTGGGGCTTGGTCTGCCATCAGGAGGAAGACTTTAGGGGAAAGATACTTTTAATAATGATTTGTTGACTTTGTTTGTGTGGTAGGCACTTGAGCTGCCTTACCTCTGGGTTGCTACATTTTCTGTTGGGTGAGATACCAGTTTCTAAATCAGGTGTTATTTTCAGCCAGGAAGCACAGAGAAAATTTCTTTTCAGCTGTGATTGAAATGCTTTTGTGCTTGGCTCTGGGAGGTCCCCCTCTGAATACATAAAACTAATGAATTGATGGTTGGTGTTTCTTGGTAGGTGCAAGCCAGGTGTTACTACCTGTTTTTTGAAAGGCAGCATGTAAATTGAAACACGATATTTTTTAGGTCAGAGAGATTAAAATCTTTCAAAAATCTCATAAACTATTTGTTCTAGAGTTGAATATGTGAAGGTAAGAAGAACAGTAGTTTGTCAGTGGTGAAGCAAATGCAGCCTGCCAGAGTCTGGGCAAGGTGAGCAGGAGGAGGGCCAGCGGAGACTGGGGGAGTCAAATGCAGCAAGAGTGGATGAAGCTGAACCTCTCAATCTCCTTAAAGAAGAAGGTTTTCTTAAGGGAGCACAGAGGATGATTAGCACTGAATGTCAGAGACACTGCAAAAGGTCATGTAGTCAGGCAAAGAGAGGTGGGCAATCCCAGGGCTTCTCTGAGCATCAGAGGTAACTGCTCAGCAAGAACTTCTGGGTGTCAGAGCTGGGGAGGAAGCACTGACAGTGGCCTCCCAGTCCTTAGGGCAGGAGAGGAGGCCCATTAGGTCCTTTATAAGAGATTAGGCAAGGACGTACAGCAGTGAAGAACAATGTGCTGCTGTCCACAAGCAGTGGAAAGAATCTTTTTGTCTCCCTAAAGCCCTGCTTTAACCCCCACTTTTCAGAAAGGATTTGGAATCCAAAAAGCTTACAAGTTCACTTATTTATTGTAAGTGTATTTAAACACTTGGCCACTGGGTGCCATTTTCTGAAGATGGGTCATCTGTGGTTTGATGTGTGTTACTTCAAATATCTGCCCCTGAGCAGAAAGTGGGATATCATCAGAAAAATATTCGCAATATTTCCAAATGTTGGAAACAGTGGAGGGAGAGAGATTAAAATTCAGACATGGATTACTTGCACTAAAAAGCACTCAATGTAAATGCAAGTAATAATTAGCTGAATAAAATCTCTTTTGTTTTTCTTACTGTTAGACATTCCGTCCTGCTGCAATGTTGATTGAAAGATCGTCTGACTTTGGAGAGACATGGCAAGTTTATAGGTATTTTGCATATGACTGTGAGAGCTCATTTCCTGGGATTTCAACTGGACCCATGAAGAAAGTGGATGACATAATTTGTGATTCCCGATACTCTGACATCGAACCTTCAACGGAGGGAGAGGTCAGAGCCATTTTTTTTCCAAAGTGTTTATTGTGTAGACCTTTTGTCTCTTATTTTTAAAGCTGAATCTTCTGTTGTTTGATTTTTTCCTCCAGGTAATATATCGTGTTTTAGATCCTGCTTTTAGAATTGAAGATCCATACAGTCCAAGGATTCAAAGTATGTATGCAGTTACCTTTCAGGCTCATTTGAAAGTATTTCAGTACTTACTTGCTTACAAAAAACAATAAGCCACAAAGTTATTCATTAGCTCTGATTGCAGTTTTGAAGTCATATGAATACCTTTGTGTATGATTCCTTTTCCTAACTCAGACAATGACATGAAATAACAATCAGTGTTGTTGACTCAAGGGATTGCTCTAAATATGCATTATTGGAGTTGGTCCTTTTCTTAATTGATCAGGGATTTGTTTTCATTAAAGACCCCCTCTTCTCAAAATACATGCAGTTGCCAAGAGAAACCTTGGACTGTGATTCTGTAATTGTACAGTATTCAGAAAGCAAAGAAATAGAACTGCAAAGGTACTTAGATCATTGTGCATGTCTAGCTAAAATCAGTGGGTCCACGTTTTATTTTTCAGGGCTTTGAGTCATAACTTTGGAACAGTTGGCTGTGGTAGCACTGCATGGCTGAACTACACAGATGTGGCCATGAACCACGACTTACTGTAGTGTTTGTGTCTGGTCGTGGCAGTCCATGAATGCAAAGGCAGAGAGATCTGTTGCTGATGTGGCTCAAAGAGAAACTGTGGGGCATTTGGGATGAAGGAACTGCTTGGCCTTAAGCTTGACCTCCCATTTAATGTGCATTCTCAGTTTCAGTTCATGTCCTTCAGTGCAAAGCTACCCAGGCAGCAGGAAATATCTGCAGTAGAGAATCATCTACTGGTTGCTATACCAGTTTAATGTTAGGGTTTTTTTAACAGGCATTTTAAAGTAGAAACTGCTTTCATGGGCTTGAAATGCTCTTTCAAGTGTAGTTCAAGGCTATAAGAAATTACACAAGATTCACAATATCAAAGTGAACATGTAGACTGAATTAATTAGTGCAATATTGTCCTCCCATGGATTATCCCTCAAGAACTTCTTTGTATTTGGTCAGTGATGGGGTGTTGCTTCTTTCCACAAAATGTAACTAATTATATTTGCTAGCAAAGCTGGGCATACGCAAAACAAGAATTATTTGTGTCTTTATTTCCAACTAGGACTTTTTCCAAAAGGCTTGTAACTCCTAAGGCTCTTGGTCCACTTGTCAGCAGTTTCTTAATATCGAGTCCTTGCCCATCTCATGTTTAGAGAACCAGTGTCTCTTTGGTGGTGCTGTTCTGCGTGCCTTTAATATTTGTAGTTGTGCCTGCGCATGTCTACAATAAAGTAGACTAGTATTTTTACTTAAACTTACTTATACATTTATCAGTCTGTAGTAAAATAATGTAATTTCTTTTTAGTTAATTTGGGAGTCTGAAGTGATCTATAGTATGTAAGTGCTGAAATTAAATCTGATCTAATCTGCCTATAGGAAGCGTGCTTAGGAAGTCACTCCTGGCTTCCTCCCATTCAATACACTATCTGGTAAATAATTCCAAAATGGGTTTTGTGAGTTTCTGGGGATTTTTTTTTTGTGTGTCCCCTGCAGACCTGTTAAAGATTACGAATCTGAGAGTCAAATTCGTCAAGCTGCACACACTGGGAGACAATCTCTTGGACTCTAGGATGGAGATCCGAGAGAAGTACTACTATGCCATCTACGACATGGTGGTGCGTGGGAACTGTTTCTGCTATGGACACGCCAGTGAGTGTGCACCAGTGGAGGGCTTAGATGAAGAAGTGGAAGGAATGGTAAATATTCACGGTTTTTGCATAAAGCTCTTCCTGTCTGTGCCTCTTTTGAGTGATTTGAACACAAACGTAAAGATAACACTCTGTACCCCTTCTCCACACTCTTGGTTTTCAAACAAAAAACTGTTCTAATTATTCTTTCTCAGCAAACATATCTGTCCTTATAGGTGTTAATCAGAGATCTCAGATTAGGTGAAAATTGTTTCAACGTTCCTTTTCTAATTATGTTAAAGAGCTGATGAAATTCAGAGGTAGGAATGAAGAAAAGGGGTGTAACCTTATTGGGTCAGAGGCAGGTGTTGCCTTGGTTCGCTCCTAAAATTGGAGCGAATAGAGCCATCAAAGGATGCGAATCAAACATGTCCTGTGTTTGTATCAGTTGTTACTAGCTGAGAAGTGGAGACTGTAACCCTAATTAACACAAGCCTTGAAGGAAAATCCTAGTTGCCTCCTTGGTATGCTGCTGCACAAGTGTCACATCCTTTCTGGGGTCTGGTTTTCTGGATGATTTTTGCCTCACAAGCAGTAATAACACCCCTGTTAATGAGTCAGTTATTAACTGGGTGGAAATGTGAAGCGTACAGGGAAGTTGTGTCTGTTGTCCATGGGCCACTGGATGCTGTGAAACCCATTATGCTCCTTTGCCCTGTGCTTTTGGTCACTAACTACACCCAAGTTTTGCCTTAGACATCATGGCTTCAGTGCTGGTAGTTCTGGTGGACTATGGCAGCAGCTGTCACATGATCATTGCAGGTCTAGTCTACTTAGTGCTTGTTTTGTACACAGTGAAGGCAGTCTGGGGTTGATGGATAAACCCCATCCAAACTGTTTATCTTTACTTTGAGAACCAAGGCAGAGCTGGAAAGTGGGGCTGGGCTAGTGGTGCTGATATAACTAGATGCATTTTAATAGCTAATTAACAGCTAATTAAAAGCTAAGTTTTAGTTCCAAGAGGCTTTTGTGATTATTGAGGTGGAACTGTGCTCTCCTTGTTTATATCTGAAAGCATTTATTTGGGCACTGGTTCCAGTACAGAAAGAAGGACAAGTTTGTATGAGGGCATTCTTACCTTGGCAGGTAAAGGACACTCCTATGGCCCTTTACGCCTTTTTAAATGCATTTACGTAGATGAAAGTCTCCAAAAGTATATCCATTATGTACTAGCTATATTTTACATTAATTGGAGAATGTTTTTTTTTCCCTTTGATAAGCAACTTTCTTTTTTTCTTTTTTTTTTTCTTTCTTTTTTTTTTTCGATTACAGGTCCATGGGCACTGCATGTGCAGACATAATACCAAAGGATTAAACTGTGAACAGTGTTTGGATTTCTACCATGACTTACCCTGGCGCCCCGCTGAAGGTCGCAATAGTAATGCATGCAAAAGTGAGTTTGACTAAAACGCAGAACTGCATGCTGTGAGTGTTACGTGCTGTTACTTGGGAACTTGTGACCGTGTGTAAAATCCTGAATGTTCTTTGGTTGACATGGTGTGTCTTTTCTGCAGACTTGCATCTGCCCCACGACCAGGCTCTTACTTTGCTTTCTGCCTTTGTCACAGAGTGCAACTGCAATGGCCACTCCAGCCAGTGCCACTTCGACATGGCTGTGTACATGACGACAGGGAACACCAGCGGAGGCGTGTGTGACGACTGCCAGCACAACACTATGGGACGCAACTGCGAGCAGTGCAAGCCCTTCTACTTCCAGCACCCAGAAAGAGATCTGCGGGACCCTGACGTCTGTGAGCGTAAGTGCAACCCCACTCCTCAGGCTGGGAATGGCCTTGGGAGAAAGTGGTTGTCTTGGAGGTCTTGAGCGAGCCTGCCTGGGTTTCATTTTCTCTTTGAGAATCTGGAAATTTACCTGGTCCTAATGTGTTCAACCCATTCCGTGTCTAATACCTGCAGGAGTGATACAGTCTCTCTATGCAGCAGCTGAGTTTAAATAACTTAGTGTGAGACTTGGCCTTTTATTTTGTAGCAGTTAATAAAACACATGCAATGCTTCCTTCTTAGCTTGCAACTGTGACCCAGCTGGCTCCCAAAATGGTGGCATCTGCGATCGCTACACTGATTTCTCCACTGGCCTCATTGCCGGACAGTGCCGTTGTAAATTGTTTGTTGAAGGGGAGCGTTGTGACCTCTGCAAGGAAGGTTTTTATGGCCTGAGTGCCGATGACCCAGCGGGTTGTCAGTGTGAGTAAAAACATATGTTCCTTTATGTGTGATCAAAAGCTCTTTGAGGAGCTGTTAGAGCTGGGAGAAATTGTTTTGTGGGATGGATTTTTTTTTTCCCTTTCTTTCATGTTTTTGCTGAAGGAAAAACATTATTGTAGATTTGCTGTAGCTTGGAGTCGACCAGTCCTTGAAACCCGGTTCACCCGCTGATCCTTGTGTATTCTGTAGAAATATCATAGTCCTCCTTATTTGTTTTCAATTATAGTCTCTAAGCCAGGGAAGTTTCATTGGGATGGGTGGTGGGCAAAGTGTGCAATTAATTTCTGTTCTGAGGAATTCAGGGGAAGCTTTAATGTATATATTTAAGTTGAATACTGTCTAAAATATAACTCCAATCCTACCTTTTGACCTGCCTGTTTGTATTTCCCAATCTAGCTTGTGCATGTAATCCTCTGGGTACCCACCCCGGGGGGAATCCTTGTGATTCGGAGACAGGAAACTGCTATTGTAAGCGTCTGGTGACAGGAAAGCAGTGCAATCAATGCCTGGCAAGTAGTTTACCATAAAATAAATTAGGAGACAGTGGTGTGAGGGAGGCTGGATTGTGGAAAGCATGGAGCCTGGTGCTGGGCACTGTCTCTGACTGCCTGAAAGCCCATGCCTGGCATTCAGGCTGGAGTGGGCACCTCAGGATGTCAGCAGCGTGCTGTGTTACAGGGAGCTGGGATGCATGTCAAGGCAGACAAGAACATCCAGTTTAATTCCTGGGACCATAAGGAGTGAGACATTAGGATACCTGTGGTTGCTCTGTGGAAGCTGAGGGATCTGGGGCAGTTCTGCTGAAGTCCTCGCTGGGGTGAAAGACAAAATGATCAGGGAAGCAGTGTTATCAAAAAAATTGCTTCCTATACAGGCCATTATTTTAGGCAGGGATTATTTCATACACATACATTTCCATGTAGTGTTTATGCATGCTGGGGTGTTATAGAAACAGACTGTCAGATAACTGAATGTG
>NW_021937584.1:0-1916 GCF_001715985.3 Manacus vitellinus
TTTTCCCCCCCCTCCCTCCCCGTCTGCTCTCGGAGCTGCAGCGGAAGAGCTCAACCTCCGGCCCCTTTTCGGAAAGGCCGGGATATTTATAGCTCCCGGCTCAGGGAGTTGGGATTTGCCTCCATCCCCCCCCCGTCCTGCCGCAGCATCCTTCGGCTGTGTCCTGCCCTCAGCCAGCCCTGGCCATGGGGAGCTCTTCTGGGGGGCTCCGTGGGATGGCCACAGTGCCTGGAGGGGGGTCTCTGTGTGATCCCAGGGGTTTCCTGGGGGTCTCTGTGTGATCCCTGATGGTCTCCATGTGATCCTGATGGTCTCCATGTGATCCCAGCGGTTTCCTGGGGGTCTCTGTGTGATCCCTGGTGGTCTCCATATGATCCTGGGGGTCTCTGTGTGATCCCTGGTGGTCTCCATATGATCCTGGGGGTCTCTGTGTGATCCCTGATGGTCTCTGTGTCATCCCAGGGGTCTCTGTGTGATCCCTGATGGTCTCCATGTGATCCTGGGGGTCTCTGTGTGATCCCTGGTGGTCTCTGTGTCATCTCAGGGGTCTCTGTGTGATCCCTGATGGTCTCCATGTGATCCTGGGGGTCTCTGTGTGATCCCTGGTGGTCTCTGTGTCATCTCAGGTGGTCTCTGTGTGATCCCTGGTGGTCTCCATGTGATCCTGGGGGTCTCTGTGTGATCCCTGGTGGTCTCCGTGTGATTCCTGGGGGTCTCTGTGGAATGCTCAGTGTCCCCTGGGGGTCTGTGTGTGATGCTGGGGACCCCTGAGGGTCTCTTTGCAGTGCCAGGTGTCCCTTGGGTGTCTGCATGTGATCACAGGGGTCTCCTGGGGGTCTCTGTGTGATCCCAGGGTTCTCCTGGCAGTCTCTCTGTGATCCCAGGGGTCCCTTGGGGGTCTCCATGCAGTGCCAGGGGTCTCCTGGGGATCTCTGTGTGATCCCAGGGTTCTCCTGGTGGTCTCCATGCAGTGCCAGGGGTCTTGTAGGGGGTCTCTGTGTGATCCCCAGGTTCTCCTGGCAGTCTCTCTGTGATCCCAGGGGTCCCTTGGGGGTCTCCATGCAGTGCCAGGGGTCTCCTGGGGATCTCTGTGTTGTCCCAGGGGTCTCCTGGGGGTCTCCATGCAGTACCAGGGGTCTCCTGGGGGTCTCTGTGTGATCCTGGGGTTCTCCTGGGGGGTCTCCATGCAGTGCCAGGGGTCTCCTGGGGGTCTCTGTGTGATCCCAGGGGTCCCTTGGGGGTCTCCATGCAGTGCCAGGAGTCTCCTGGGGATCTCTGTGTTGTCCCAGGGGTCTCCTGGGGGTCTCCATGCAGTACCAGGGGTCTCGTAGGGGGTCTCTCTGTGATCCCAGGGGTCCCCTGGGGGTCTCCAGGCAGTGCCAGGGGTCTCCTGGGGATCTCTGTGTTGTCCCAGGGATCTCCTGGGGGTCTCCATGCAGTGCCAGGGGTCTCGTAGGGGGTCTCTATGTGATCCCAGGGGTCCCCTGGGGGTCTCCATGCAGTGCCAGGGGTCTCCTGGGGATCTCTGTGTGATCCCAGGGTTCTCCTGGTGGTCTCCATGCAGTGCCAGGGGTCTTGTAGGGGGTCTCTATGTGATCCCAGGGGTCCCCTGGGGGTCTCCATGCAGTGCCAGGGGTCTCATAGGGGGTCTCTGTGTGATCCCCAGGTTCTCCTGGCAGTCTCTCTGTGATCCCAGGGGTCTCCTGGGGGTCTCCAAGCAGTGCCAGTGGTCTCCTGGGGGTCTCTGTGTGATCCCCAGGTTCTCCTGGCAGTCTCTCTGTGATCCCAGGGGTCTCCTGGGGGTCTCCAAGCAGTACCAGGGGTTTCTTGGGGGTCTCTGTGCGATCCCGGGGTTCTCCTGGGGGGTCTCCATGCAGTGCCAGGGGTTTCTTGGCCATCTCTGTGTGATCCCAGGG
>NW_021937585.1:0-2293 GCF_001715985.3 Manacus vitellinus
TGGGACCCCCGGGTCGGGGGGGCCCCCCGGTGACGTCACAGCCCGGTTTGGGGTCCAAATCCCTGGAGAAGCAGCTTTGGGGCCTCCCGAGATTCCCAAAGTGTCCCAAATGTCTCAAAGTGTCCCAAAGTGCCCCAAAATGTCCCAAATGTCCCAAATGTCCCAAAGTGTTCCAAAGTGTCCCCAAATGTCCCAAAGTGTTCCAAAGTGTCCCCAAAGTCTCTCAAAGTGTCCCCAAATGTCCCAAAGTGTCCCAAAGTGTCCCCAAATGTCCCAAAGTGTTCCAAAGTGTCCCAAAGTGTCCCAAAGTGTCCCCAAATGTCCCAGTGCCCCAAACTGTCCTCAAGTGTCCCAAAATATCCAAAGTGTTCCAAAGTGTCCCAAAGTGTCCCAATGTGTCCCCAAATGTCCCAAAGTGTCCCAAATGTCCCCAAATGTCCCAAAGTGTTCCAAAGTGTCCCAAAGTGTCCCCAAAGTCTCTCAAAGTCTCTCAAAGTGTCTCAGTGTCCCCAAGTGTCCCAAAGTGTCCCAAAGTGTCCCCAAATGTCCCAAAGTGTCCCCAAATGTCCCCAAGTGTCCCCAAATGTCCCCAAGTGTCCCAAAGTGTTCCAAAGTGTCCCCAAATGTCCCAAAGTGTCCCCAAATGTCCCCAAGTGTCCCAAAATGTCCCCAAGTGTCCCAAAGTGTCCCCAAATGTCCCCAAGTGTCCCAAAGTGTCCCCAAATATCCCAAAGTGTCCCCAAATGTCCCCAAGTGTCCCAAAGTGTCCCCAAATATCCCAAAGTGTCCCCAAATGTCCCAAAGTGTCCCAAAATGTCCCCAAGTGTCCCAAAGTGCCCCAAAGTGTCTCAAAGTGTCCCAAGTGTCCCTAAATGTCCCAAAGTGTCTCAAAGTGTCCCCAAAGTGTCTCAAAGTGTCCCAAAGTGTCCCAAAGTGTCTGGACACCCCCCACGGCTCCAATCCCGCTGTCCCAGGGCACACCAGGAGCTGGTTCATTTCCTACAAAAAAAGGAGGGATAAAGGCTTTGGGTCCCCTGGGAACCCCCACAGAACCCTTGGAGTCGTAGAAACATGGAATCATGGACACATGGGATCATGGAATCATGGGATCATGGGATCATGGAATCATGGGATCATGGGATCATGGGATCATAGAATCATGGGATCATGGAGTCACAGAATCATGGAATCATGGAATCATGGGATCATAGAATCATGGAATCATGGAATCATGGGATCATGGAGTCACAGAATCATGGAATCATGGAATCATGGAGTCATAGAATCATGGAGTCATGGAATCATGGAATAACGGAATCATGGAATCACGGAATCATGGAATCATGGGATCATAGAATCATGGAATCGTGGAATTATAGAATCATGGAATCACAGAATCATGGGATCATGGAATCATAGAATCAGAGAATCATGGAAACATAGAATCATGGAATCATAGAATCATGGAGTCATGAAATCATAGAATCATGGGATCATGGAATCATGGGATCATGGAATCATGGGATCATAGAATCATGGAATCATAGAATCATGGAAATCGGTGAATTATAGGAATCATGGAACTGCATAGAATCACGAGGAATCATGGGAACAGATCTTTACGCATCGATACCTTGCCAGTAGAAATCCATGGATCAAATAGAAAATCAATGGAGTCATGAAATCCATAGAAAATTCATGGGATCATGGAACATGGAAATTATGGAAATCACATAGGATCATAAGAATCAATGGGAATTATAGAATACATAGGATCCAGTAGGACATCATTGGGGATTCATGGAATGTCCATGGAATTCAACAGGATATGGAATCCGCAAGAGAAATCACGGAAATCAGCCGGGTGGAAAAAGCCCTCGCGAGTGCTCATCCTAGCCCCAACCCTCGCATCCAACCCCCGCCGTTGGGTTCCCAGCCCATGGCACTGGTGCCACAATCCAGTCCTGTCCTTAAACACCGTCCAGGGACGGAGAATGCACCCCCTCCCTGGGCAGCCCATTCCAGTGTCTGATCCCTCTCCCTGCAAAGAATTCCTTCCCAATATCCAACCCAAACCTGGTGAGGCCACCCCTGGAGTGCTGTGTCCAGCTCTGGCCCCTCAGCTCAGGAAGGACCCTCCCCGCTCAGAAAATAACCTGTTAAGGTAAAAAAACGGCGTTTAATGAACATTTCACAGTCTGTGTAACCAAAACAACCACAAAAGGCGCCGGGTTTCAAACCCGTGGGTGCTTCCAGCCCCGGGAAAGGGGGAGGCACCGGCTCCTGCCTCCCC
>NW_021937586.1:0-1773 GCF_001715985.3 Manacus vitellinus
CTCGCGGGCCCTCCACGCCCTCTGCGACCCCCAACTGCCCCTGCACGGCCGGGGGGACGTCACCAGGGGCCTCCTGGGGGACAGCCTGGGGGACAGGTGCCACCTCCAGGTCACCGAGGTGCTCCAGGTGGGAATGGGAACGCTGGGAATGGTGGGAATGTGGGCTGGGAATGGTGGGATTTGAACTGGGAGTGGTGGGATTTGGACTGGGAATGGTGGGATTTGAACTGGGAATGGTGGGACATGGGGACACTTTGGGGTCACCCTGGGGGACAGGTGCCACCTCCAGGTCACTGAGGTGCTCCAGGTGGGAATGGGAATGTTGGGAATGTCGGGAATACTGGGAATGTGGGCTGGGAGTGGTGGGATGTGAACTGGGAATGTTGGGATTTGAACTGGGAATGGTGGGACATGGGGACATCTTGGGGACATCTTGGGGACATCTTGGGGACAGGTGCCACCTCCAGGTCACCGAGGTGCTCCAGGTGGGAATGGGAACGTTGGGAATGTTGGGAATGCTGGGAATGTTGGGAATGTTGGGATATGGGTTGGGAATGATGGAGTGCTGGGACATGGGGACACCTCGGGGACACTTTGGGGACACTCTGGGGACAGCCTGGGGGACAGGTGCCACCTCCAGGTCACCGAGGTGCTCCAGGTGGGAATGGGAATGTTGGGAATGCTGGGAATGTTGGGAATTTGGACTGGGAGTGGTGGGATTTGGACTGGGAATGGTGGGATTTGAACTGGGAGTGGTGGGACATGGGGACACTCTGGGGACATCTTGGGGACACCCTGGGGGACAGGTGCCACCTCCAGGTCACCGAGGTGCTCCAGGTGGGAATGGGAATGTTGGGAATGCTGGGAATGGTGGGAATGTGGGCTGGGAGTGGTGGGATGTGAACTGGGAGTGGTGGGAATGTTGGGATTTGAACTGGGAATGTTGGGATTTGGACTGGGAATGGTGGGATTTGAACTGGGAATGTTGGGAATGTTGGAATCTGAACTGGGAATGGTGGGATTTGAACTGGGAATGTTGGGATTTGGACTGGGAATGTTGGGATTTGAACTGGGAATGTTGGGATCTGAACTGGGAATGTTGGGAATGTTGGGATTTGAACTGGGAATATTGGGATTTGGACTGGGAATGTTGGGATTTGGACTGGGAATGTTGGGATTTGGACTGGGAATGTTGGGAATGTTGGGATTTGAACTGGGAATGTTGGGATTTGAACTGGGAATGGTGGGATTTGAACTGGGAATGTTGGGAATGTTGGGATTTGAACTTGGAATGGTGGGATTTGAACTGGGAATGTTGGGAATGTTGGGATTTGAACTGGGAATGTTGGGATTTGGACTGGGAATGGTGGGATTTGAACTGGGAATGTTGGGAATGTTGGAATCTGAACTGGGAATGGTGGGATTTGAACTGGGAATGTTGGGATTTGGACTGGGAATGTTGGGATTTGAACTGGGAATGTTGGGATCTGAACTGGGAATGTTGGGAATGTTGGGATTTGAACTGGGAATATTGGGATTTGGACTGGGAATGTTGGGATTTGGACTGGGAATGTTGGGATTTGGACTGGGAATGTTGGGAATGTTGGGATTTGAACTGGGAATGTTGGGATGTGACCTGGGAATGTCGGGAATGTCCCCCAGGCAGAGGCCCCGGACGAGGAGGACCTTTACGGGCTGGCGACGACCCTCACCAGGATCTCGGCCCTCTTCAAGTCAGGGGGAGGTTTGGGGGGATTTGGGGGGGTTTGGGGG
>NW_021937587.1:0-2305 GCF_001715985.3 Manacus vitellinus
CTTCCCCCGCCCGTGTTGGCACCACGGGGCACTGCCAGCCCCCGGGAGTGACATCCAGGCCCCCTTGGGTGCCACCAGACCCCCGAAGAGGGGGCAGTGCCGGCGGCACCCACGCGTGAAATACGGCCCATAAATCCCTGCCCTGTTGTGTCTCGTGGCTCAATTAGGACCCGGAGCGACATGATTCAGCCGAGGGGATGGCGTCATGGGAGGCAGGAAAATGGAGGGAATTAGCGGCTGGAGAGCCAGGCGGGGAGAAAAACCTGTCTTTTGGGGGGGTCATTAATGGATTTTTCACCCTCGTGGTGCTGGTGAAGGGTTGGGATGCGCCGAATTTATCCCATGGGGATTTGGGGTGTCAACCACATCGTGCTGCAAAAACAGCTTTAACCCCCCCACTGTCGCCATCCCCTCTCATCCCAGAAATGGGGGCTTTGCAGGGACTTTTCCAGCTGGGAGGAGTCCCCACACACCCCACAAGGATGGGAATGAGGGTACCTGAACCCCCCCAGCTCCCTTGACCACAGCCACGCTCTGCTCGGCTCTGACCGCCTCTACCGAGGATTTTCTTTTCTTCTTCTTTTTTTTTTTTTTTTTTCCTTTTTTTTACATGCTCTTTTATGACAAACTTTACTTTACGTTTGACATTTAAAAGCTGATCAGATCTTCCCTCCAGGACAGGGGAAATGGAGATATTTATTGGGGTCTCGCCGATGCTGGAGGAGCTGTGAGATTTACTCCGACAGCGCGGCAGGATTATGGATCTTGTCTGTCCGGCCGGGACGCCGGGGCTGGGGCTGTGCCAGGGGCAGGGGACAGCGATTTATAGGGGGCTCAGGGCCTGGTTTAGCCCCCCTGAGAAGGGTTGGCAGGAAGGGGGTGAGAGCCCGGCTGAGCTGGTGAGGATTCTCTGGCATCAGGTGTGAGGCTGAGCTGCCCGTGTCACTCTCTGGAGGGGTTTTGGTGTTGAAAGTGAGAGGTTTGGGGTTTTTGTGTGACCCTGCAGCCCCTCACTGCCCCCAGACACCCAGCTGGCTGCTCTCTGCTTCCCTGCCGGCCCCAACCCCATGGCATCTCCCACCTGGGGCTGTGCCGTGGCTTGGGGACAGCATCTGGGACGTGGGGACACATCCAGGGTTGGGGATGGTCTCTTGCATGTGGGACACAACTCGGGGACCGTGTCTGGTACTTTGGGGTGCTCTCTCAGGCTGGGGACTGAGTCACACCTGGGTCAGTGTCTCGGGACGGTGATTTGGAGCTGGAGACACGTCTGGGGTCAAGGGACAGTGACTCGGAGCTGGGGGTGTTGGCTTGGCTTGGGGACAGTGCCCCTGAGCTGGGGGGTGCCCCAGAGCTGGGGGGGTGTCCCAGAGCTGGACACACAGTGGGGAGGGACATTTCCTCTGAACAGGGACAGTCCCTCGTCCCCGGGGACACACCAGGCCCAGGGCTGGGGTCTCTGACCCTCTGGGGACACACGAGGAGGAGACCTCACTGTGAGTGTGGGAATGTACAGTGTGTGTGTGCACATACAACATATGTGTGTGTGCACATACAACATGCGTGTGTGTGCATGCACAACACGTGTGTGTGCACATACATGTGTGTTTTCATGTACTAACACAAGTGTATGTGTGTGTGCATGTACTGACACGTCTGTGCATGTACTAACACATGTGTGCAGATGCCAACATGTATGTGCATGTACCAACATGTGTGTGTGCATGTACCTACATGTGTGTGTATGTACCAACACAGGTGTGCGTGGGTGGATGTGCACATGTTACATGTGTGTTCACACCTGCACAGGTGAGTGTGCATGGGTGGATGTGCACATGTTACATGTGTGTTCACACCTGCACAGGTGAGTGTGCATGCCCAGGTCACACGTGTGTTCACACCTGCACACTCCTGTGCACACACACGGTGTTGCACCCACATCTCCCCTCACCATTTACGATCCTTTCTCCTGCTCGAGCCAGAACCTGGTGTTTTTCCCCCAAACTGCATCCCAGCTCCCCTTATTTTTGGGGGGAGCGGAGGTTTGGGGGTCCCCTGGGCGGTGCTGCCCTGGGAGCGGGGGGGCAACGGGGACGCGGGGGGGCGGGGGGCTCGGCTCTCCTCCCAGCCCTCCCCTGCACTGCACCACCATGCTACGGAAAATCAAATCCCTGCAGTGGCGAGCGGGGGAACATAAAAAAAACGGGAATAAAAGCTCGGAGCGAGGCGGGGTGGAGGGGGGGAGACCGGGAAAGGTCACCCGCTCCGACCAAAGCCATCTGGGGACAAGTGGGGTCCTCGCTGT
>NW_021937588.1:0-2299 GCF_001715985.3 Manacus vitellinus
GAGGGGATGGGGGGCTGGGGGTCCGTGGCACCCAGTGACACCCCCCGGATGGGGGTCCGTGGCACCCAGTGACACCCCACATCGAAGCCATGCAGAGCCTGGACCTTCCTCTCCCACTGATGGGGAAACTGGGGCAGGGGAGGCTGCTGGTGATCCCAGTGTCCCATGGGATTAGTGGCCGGACGCTGCCACCACCCCACAGTGTCACTGCACAGGGCAGGGACCCCTCGAGGTCCCTCTGCAGAGCTCTGGAGCATCCACACCCATCTGCTCACAGATTTTTTTAGCCCCCAGCTGCCCTGCCCCGGAGCAGGTGCCTGGGAATGGGATTTATCCACATGTTAGCATCCTGGGAGCAGCTCGGAGCTGTGGGATCCCGTGGGATTTGGGTTGAAGCTTCGAGCCAGGTGATTCCTTCCCTGACCCCCTCAAGGTCTTCTTTCTCCAGGTGTAGGAATGAGATACCCGCTTCTCCTGACATTTGTCACGTCTCCAGGACCTTCTGAGCTCCCCAAGGGAGGGAGAGAGGAAGCTCTGGAATGGAGAATCCTGGAGGAAAAGCAGCACTGCACACCGCTCTCATCTCCACGGGTTTTTCCATCTCCCTGCTTGCAGAGCTGGGAGGGGAATGCTCCCCTGCCAGGGTGCCCAGGCCAGGTGCTCCCGTGCTCCAGGAGGCAGGTGCTGCTGGAATGGGAGCCTCCTTGGATTTTCCAGCATTCCCACCCTGCTTGTTCTTCCCAGTGAAGCCTGGGGAGATAGATCCTTTGCAGTGAGTGGGCAGCATTCACCGAGTGCCCATACCCAGGTTCACGTGTCGCACCGCTCAACCCGCCGCTGGGAAGTCTTGGGCCCTCCCCGCCTTCTCCCTTCCCCTCCCCACTGGAATCCGCCTTTCGGGATCAAAAATCCTCCTGGCTATTTATAAAGGGCCGGTGGAGCCCCCTCGGCTCCCGGGGACGGATCCGGCTGTCAGAGCCTTCAGCTGTTTGCTGCTCCCTCCGCTCCCAACCCCGGGCGGCAACAGCCGGGATTCCCTCCTCATTCCCACCCGGAGCCAGACCCAGGCCAGGGACCAGGATTCGCCTCCGGAGGGTCCGGGGGGATTTGGTGCCCATCCCGTGGCATTTGCCGGGGTAAGTGAAGCACTGGGAGGTGCTGGGGATGGAGGGATGGGATTTATGCCAAGCACGGTGTGGAAGGACGAGTGGATCCTTTGGGACTGACTGTACGCATGGCCCAACCTGGGATCCCCTCTTCCAGCTCTTTAGCAAATCCTGTTTCCCCCAAATACTTCCCTTCCCACCCCAATCCCAGCGCTGCAGCTCTCCTGGGCTCAGGTGGGCACGAGGCTTCGCTCCCTGCTGGGCAGAGCCAGGCCTGGAAAACACCAGGAACTTGATTTCCAAAGGGATTTGTGGGTGCTGGGGTGCTGAGGGACCAAACTGTCCCTCCCAGCGCTGGGATTCCCATCCCTGTCCTCTCCCATGGCCTCCAAAATGGACCTGGAAAATGCTGGCGTGGACATTTTTGACCATTCCTCCTCCCTGCAGAAACAGGGGCTGGTGCAGCTCCTTGCTGCAGGTGGGATTTTGGGAATGCAGCCGGCATGGCCCAGCGGTCACCGACCCCTGGGGACATCGGCCACCTTCGGCCCGGGCCGTGTTTGTGTTCAGGACTTGGCTGGGCCCCAGGAGGGGAAGCTGTGAGAGAAAATGCTGGAAAACCATTCTCTGTGAGGATACATCCCATTCCCTGTGGGGATACATCCCATTCCCTGTGAGGATACATCCCATTCCCTGTGAGGATACATCCCATTCCCTGTGAGGATACATCCCATTCCCTGTGGGGATACATCCCATTCCCTGTGAGGATACATCCCACTCCCTGTGGGGATACACCCCATTCCCTGTGGGGATACATCCCATTCCCTGTTAGGATACATCCCATTCCCTATTAGGATGCATCCCATTCCCTGTGGGGATACATCCCATTCCCTGTTAGGATACATCCCATTCCCTGTTGGGATACACCCCATTCCCTGTTAGGATACACCCCATTCCCTGTTAGGATACATCCCATTCCCTGTTAGGATACATCCCATTCCCTGTGGGGATACATCCCATTCCCTGTTAGGATACATCCCATTCCCTGTGGGGATACATCCCATTCCCTGTGGGGATACATCCCACTCCCTGTTAGGATACATCCCATTCTCTGTCGGGATACATCCCATTCCCTGTGAGGATACATCCCATTCCCTGTGGGGATACATCCCATTCCCTGTGAGGATACATCC
>NW_021937589.1:0-2745 GCF_001715985.3 Manacus vitellinus
GGGGGGCTGATTTGGGGCGGGGTCGGGTCATTTGGGGGCCATCGAAGGTCACCAAGGACCTCCCTAAAGTCAAAAGTCACCTGGGACCCAAAAAGGGTCAATTAAAACCCGTCGAAGGTCAATTAAAACCCGTCGAGGGTCAATTAAAACCGATCGAGGGTCAATTAAAACCCATCGAAGGTCACGTAAAACCAATTAAAGATCAATTAAAATCCATCAAAGGTCAATTAAAAAACCATTTGAGGTCAATTAAAAACCCATTTGAGGTCAATTAAAAACCCATTTGAGATCAACTAAAACCCATAAAAGATCAATTAAAACCCATCAAAGGTCAAGTAAAACCAATTAAAGATCAATTAAAACCCATCAAAGGTCAATTAAAAACCCATTTGAGGTCAATTAAAAACCCATCAAGGGTCAATTAAAACCCATCGAGGGTCAATTAAAAACCCATTTGAGGTCAATTAAAAACCCATTTGAGGTCAATTAAAATCCATCAAAGATCAATTAAAACCAATTAAAGATCAATTAAAATCCATCAAGGGTCGATTAAAACCCATCAAGGATCAATTAAAACCCATCAAGGATCAATTAAAACCCCTTTGAGGTCACTCAGAACCCACCTGGGACCCCCCCCAGAGATCCCCTCGGACCCACCGAGGCCACGGAGAACACAAAGCTCCCCAAAAAACCCCCAAATCTCCCCCGATAAACCCCCCAAAACCGCCCCACATCTCCCCAAACCCCCGAAAATCTCCAAAACCCCCCAAAGCCCCTCCCAATCCCCCACCAACTGCTGGCGTTTCCCCGTTTCCCCCCCAGGGCGCGATGACTCGATACCGCATCGATCAGTACGTGAGCCCTCGGTGCGAACTATCGTGAACGCCGCCGTGTCCGCCACAGAAAAGGGAGACCGTCAAGTACCTAAGAGCACAAGCCCGAGGGTGAAAGCCCGGGGGGGGTTCTTGGGGGGGGGGGTTTGGCGTGGCGGGGGCGTGGGGCGAAAACTCTCGCCTTCTTCATCGTCTCTCTCTTTCCTCCCATCCTTCCCGCCGCCACCCCCTTTCCTGAATTTCGGGGCCGCCGTGGGCAAGAGTAATGATCATGATCATCATTCTGCTGCGTGGTGCTGGGCGGTGGTCTGGCGCTCCTCCATCGGGGGCACCTGGGCTTGTAGGGACCCCCCCGCGCGGCGTGGCAGCCATAGGCGCCCCCTACCCCCTCCCCCCTCCCTCCCGCCCCCCTCCCCGGAGCCCCGCCCCCCCCCCCTCCTCGTCGTTATGTACGCAATCAAATAAATCAACAAAGAGTACGAAAATTGTTCATTTGCGAACTGGCAACAAACCCAGCACGTGGTCCAGATCCACACCCGCGGCCCCGCCCCACCCGCCCTGCCCCTCCCACCCCACCTATGGCCCCGCCCCCTCCTCCCCCCCCCCCCCATCGGCCAGCCGCCGGAGGTCCCGGCCGTCGCAAATCTAAGCGGCCGCTCGGCCTTCATTCCATCCCATCAGCGCCCCGCCCTACCGCCATCTACCTCACCAACCGGGGGGGGAGGGGTGGGGGGGGTCATGACGGGGGGTCGTGGGGTCGTGGGGGATCTTGGAATGGGGGGTGACCAAGGGGGGTGTTGGGTTGGGTTGGGTTGGGTTCATTGGGTCGGGTTGAGTTGGGTTGAGTTGGTTGAGCTCGGTTGGGATGGGTTGGGTTGAGTTGGGTTGAGTTTGTTGGGTTGAGTTGAGTTGAGTTGAGTTGGGTTGGGTTGGTTGAGTTGAGTTGGGTCAGGTTGGGTTGGGTTGAGTTGAGTTGGGTTGAGTTGGGTTGGGTTGAGTTGAGTTGAGTTGGGTTGGGTTGAGTTGAGTTGGGTTTGGTTGGTTTGAGTTGGGTGGGTTGGGTTGAGTTGGGTTGAGTTGGGTTGGGTTGGTTTGGGTTGAGTTGGGTCAGGTTGGGTTGAGTTGGGTCAGGTTGAGTTGGGTTGAGTTGGTTGAGCTTGGTTGGGTTGGGTCAGGTTGGGTTGACCCATCCCAGTCCCTGGGGGGGTCTCTGGGGGTGTTCCATGGGTTGGGGGAGGTTGCAGTATTGGGGTCGGGGTCAAACCCAACCACGCGTGATCGAACTCATGTGTGACCCGTCTACTCAGGTTCAAACCAATCACCCAAGCCAGTTTAAACCATCACCTGACTGGTTAAACCATCACCCAACTGGTTAAACCATCACCCAACCAGTTAAACCATCACCTGACTGGTTAAACCATCACCCAACTGGTTAAACCATCACCCAACCAGTTAAACCACCACCCAACCAGTTAAACCACCACCCAACCAGTTAAACCACCACCCAACCAGTTAAACCATCACCCGACTGGTTAAACCATCACCCAACTGGTTAAACCACCACCCAACCAGTTAAACCATCACCTGACTGGTTAAACCATCACCCCCCAGTTCAACCAGCACCCACCAGTTAACCCAGTCCCCCCCCCGAACTGGTTGACCAGTCACCCCAACCACCCTCCCAACCAACCAGTCCCCACCCAGTTGACCGACCCACCTCCCACCCACCCAACCCAGTGACCCTCCAGTGACCCCCCGGTGACCCAACGACCCTCCCTGCGACCCAATGACCCAACGACCCCACTGATGACCCAACAACCCCCCCCAATGACCCAACCACTCCATCGATGACCAAACAACCCCCTCAACGACCCGACGACCCCCCCGATGACCCAACAAACCCATTGACGAC
>NW_021937590.1:0-5647 GCF_001715985.3 Manacus vitellinus
TCTTTTGCCCCCTTGTCCCTTCTTTTGCCCCCTTGTCCTTTCTTTCTCCCTCCCTTGTCCTTTCTTTCTCCCTCCCTTGTCCTTTCTTTCTCCCTCCCTTGTCCTTTCTTTCTCCCTCCCTTGTCCTTTCTTTCTCCCTCCCTTGTCCTTTCTTCGCTCCCTTTCTTTTTTCTCCTTCTCCTTTCTTTTTTCCCCTTTCTTTTCCCCCCTTCTCCATTCTCTTTCCCCTCTTCCCTATCTCCACACACCCACCCCATCCCCTCTGTTATTCCTGGCCACACAAAGCACCCAAAATCGGGTCTCGGGGCTCGCCGAGGGGCTCGCTGAGCTCAACAGGATAGTTTGCTCAGACGGAGACGACCAACCGAGGAAGTTGCCTTTATCTTCCCCCCCCCTCCCCGTGGGTCAAAGGCTCCTAATCTGGAGGAGGGAGCCCGGCGCTCCCCTCCGCGGCCGGGGGCTGATAACCCCGCGGGGAGGGCGCGGGGGGCTGCGGGCTTGGCTGCCGGGAGGCCCGGGAAGGAAAGGGAGGCTCTGCCTGAGCTCAGCTCCCCGCCTGCCCAGGCAAACAAAGCGCGAAAAGAATGGCAGAGCTTTGTCTTCCGGTGGAATAGAAAAGGGTTGGACGGAATAAGGGTTTTCTCGGGGTGCTGCCGCTGGGGGGGGGATGATGAACCCATTCCCCCCTTCTCCTCCCCTGCTTGGCTTTGGGCTTCCTCACCCAAGGAAGGAGAAGGCTGGAGCAGTTCTCCACCACTATGGTAGTTATCCATAGATATATAAGGGGTATCTTTCCCCAGCTGCCTCTCACCACTGCCCACAGACACTCTCTTGGGCAGAACCCCATGAAAAGTCAGTTTTCCTTCAGCAAAAAAACCCCCAATTCCTCGCTCAGTCACTCAGAAAGTGCTTCCTCCCAGCTTTTAGTTATGCTCAGGGGCAGGTAGGATGGCTCCTTCATACCAGATAGAGAGAAATAATTGTTTTGCAAATGGAGACAAGTCATTTAGCACCCCAGATAAATCCCGGATGCTTTCCTGGAAATGTAAAGTAGGAAACTCCTAAACCCGCATGAAACAATTGGGTTTCCTCCATCCATCAGTTGGCTGGAGAGATGCAGGGAGTGGAGCTGGGCTGGAGAAGAAAGAGTGTTTCACCGTAACTAGGGAGAAAAGAAAATACTTCCCTGCCCTTTAAAATAGGAGCTGTTGGCACAGCCAGGACAAGCAAATTGAATCCAAGTTGAGTCCTCGCCAAATTATGCCTTAAATTATAACTCCGCTGTGGATGCTATAAAATCAAGTTTAACTTCTGCTTGATGGATTTGGAGAAAGAATATAATATTAATAGAACTGGGAGTTAATAAAACAGGACACACTGCCTGCTTTAAAGGCTTTTCCCAATGAGAAAACAGACCTGAATTTAACTGCTTTGCTTTGAAGAAAAATAGGGCTGTTTTATAGGAAAAGAAATTGTCATGCAAATAAAACAAAAGCAAAGCAGAAACATGTAAGTACAGTAGTTTGGGAAAACTGCCATATTAGGAGGGGCAGGAATATTTGATTGTAAATCAGCAACATCTGTTTGATAAGAAATGACATCTGTGTATCTGTCTCTGTCAAAACATAGGCACTGACAAAGGCAGGAATCCCTACAGACACACACACTCCCATCCCAGCAGACACATCACCCACACGCAGACACCACGACAGATTTTACACACCCCCTACACATTTTACATACTCTTACATCCCCTACACATTTTACATACTCTTACATCCCTCTTCCCTCCCTGACATGCACATTCCTCCCCTTGCTGTGCTGAATCGTTGGGGGAACAAAGAGCGAGAGCCGTGGCCGTAGCCCCCAAGATAAAGACCCAACTGAGAAAGATAGAGCCATAAAAATAAACCAGGGGATGATCTACCCCAAATGGCATCTCCCTCCAGGGAAGGGAATGAAATTTGGAACCTGCCCCAGTGCAGATGGAGAGTGATACTGGGGCTGCTGCAGATGCTGCTTTGCTCAAGGAGTAACATCCTCCAGCTGAGTTGGGTGGCAAAAAACCCCTGGCAGAAACCCGAGTTCAGCTCTCCCAGCTGAGATGTTGCTTGGCAAACCCCTGGCAGAAGCCCGAATTCAGCTCTCAGAGCTGAGATGTTGCTTGGCAAACCATATTTTCGCGTTGCATTTTCGTGACTGCATTTCTTGCTGCCATAAATTACCGCGGCACCACCAGCCCGTGGCTGCTGCGTGGAGGTACCCAGGGAGGCTCTGCCTGTCCGTTTTTCCTGCCTGTTTTTTTTTCCTATTTACAGCCATTTCTCTCTCGCTCCCACCCATCACCTGCAGAGCATCCTTTGTGCAAACTTTCCCATTTGTCTGTAGGTTCCGACACGTTTTACACGCAATTTTTATACACCCGTGCATTTCACACACACACACATATACACACAACGTGTTTCAGGTTTCAAGAGCTGTGCTGAGGTTGAATTATATTACAGTATTAATTGTGTGACTCGCCCACAAATGCATTTGAGTCTGTGCTTACACAGCTTACAGAAATACTTGCCTGATTCCAGATCGGTCAATTTATTTCAATAGCACAGCTGCAACCCCAGCCTAGGGCTTGTGCTTATTTCCCCTGATATTTTAGGCAGCCTGAAAAGATATTTTAAGCACCCTGGGATCTCCCTCTCCCCAGCTCTACTCCCCAAAAAGAGGCTTAAGCCACGAAGAGGGTTTTGGTAAAGTTTTCAGTGCTGTTGTCAGCAGCTCTGCTGACCACCTCCCCCATCTCTGCAACCCTGAAAAACACCCCAGAAATACCGAGGTGTTAAAATAGGTCACATGCACATTTCATTTCCTTGCCATTCACACAATGGGTGCTTGCAATCAGGTTGATTCCCAAATATTAACTTCCCCTGCAGTTAAGTACCATTTTGCTGTAGCTTAAATCATTGTGTTACTAGCTCGTATTTATTAGGTACTAGCTCTCTGCTTAGGACCAGGAAATGAACCCTAATAGACAGAAATAATTAAGGTTCTGCCCTCATGAGGATTCTTTCGAAAGCAAGAATTCACAACAATTATTCTCATTAATTTTTACAACCTACTTTCCCCGTTAGCTGGACTTGGGCTTTATATTGGTGTCCCCCCCTCTGGATATCCGGTTTTATGCTGATTTTTTTTTTTCCCTCCTCCTAAACTATTTAACATTCTTGGTAGCCAGAATTGTTTTAAGGAATTGTTAGCCCCTGCTGGGATGCTGCAGGCACCCAGAAATGCAGCAGAGCAAAGCAGAGGACCAGGGAAGGGAACGGCTGAAGACTAGTGGGATGCACTGCCAGGCAGCAGCTGGTGGGCTCTCTGGACATAGAGGTTCAACCTGCCCCTAGAAAGACCCTGTGCTAAAATGGTGCTGGTAAGTTGGCCAAACCAACTGGTGCTCCATCCTGCTGAGCTCTGGAGAGCTGCCTGTGCTGCTCATCCTCTGAGCATCGTGGCCTCTTGTCCCTCTGTTGAGGCATCTTGTAGGGCTGGGTGGGTGTAGCTGCTGCAGGAGGTGGGCAGGTCCTTGGGCTTGGGGTGTTTTCTCCTGAGAGCTCAGTTCTCCTTGTCTTTGGTTGCAGGTGGCCACCTCCATCACTTCAGCAGAGGCCACCAGTGTGGTGGCCTGGCTGGCATCCCATGGCATTCCATCCCAGTCCCCCAAGCTCTCTCTGCCCAGCCTGAGGTCATTGGCCCCATGTCTTCCCACCTCCATGGGTAGTAGGGGCAGCCCCTGTCCTTACTCAGGGCTCTTAGAAGGGGGGTGTCCCAGGAGAGAGACAGGGCTCCCTGGGGTTAAGCGAGGTGAGACCACGTGTCTCCTCTTCGTTGCCAGAGCCAGTGGCTTCTGTGCAGCCCTTGGTCACTCCAGGATGGCAGTGAGCTGCTTATCTCTCACTGACCCTTGCCAGGGCTCCTCACATCTCTGCTCCCAAGTGCTTAATCCCATTCCAGACCTTGGTAGCAGAGTGCTTCCTTCGAGAGGTCTCGTGTCCTTCCCCCTTCCCAACCTGTGCCTGGACCAGTCTTGTCTCCCTCTGCCCCTCTGTCCTCAGCCTTGTTCCTGCCTCCCTGTCAGCCCCAGGACCCTTTTGTTTCTCAATCCAGCCCTCCTCAAGCTCAGAAAAGACACTTTCTCTCTCTCCAGCATCACTCCTGCTTTCTGACCCACCTCCTTCCCCCCAAACACTGTGCAAGGTCTGTCTCTTCTCATCCTTCGTTCTTGTCTCCCAGTTCAGCCAACAGCCTCCTCAAAGAGCCCCTGTGTCTCACACCACTACCTCTGACCAGCCACTGCCTCTCAGTCCCTCCCATTTCCTTCACTGGCTTTGGGTTCAGCATCTTCTCCCCCCTGCCAGCAACCCCCCTTCCCCTGGCCTTTACCTCGGGCTCCAAGTCCCAGCTGCCCATCCAGCTCCTGTTTGGCCCAGCCAGATATCCAGAGCCTCAGCAGGCACCTTGTCTTCATCTCTTTCTTCCCTTCCCACTTCCCTGGCTTGGCTTCCTGCTCCACACTGACTTGGTTTCCACCTGGGCCACGTGAAAGTGCCAAAGAAAAAGGCTCTGTGCTTTCCAGCCCCAAGCCCAGCCTCCCGTGGCTCTCAGCACAGAGAGATGCAGGGCTGGCAGGGGTGGTCCTGGCCCCTCTGTGTCATGTTGAGCAGGACCATGGTCACCTGCAGGGCAGGGACAACACATTTCCCCACAGTGTGGGGAGGTCCATGTGTGTTCTTCCCAAGGGTAACCACCTCTTCATCACTAAATGGGGTGACCTGAATGGTGATTTTTTTTTTTTCTGCCATTCAGACTTTTAAGTTCTCCAAGTGGGGCAGTTGTTGACAAAAAGAGGTCAGAAACTAAGGATCCCCTGTTCCAGAAAGGCAGCTCAGAAACTAAGGATCCCCATCCCTTGCAGAACATGAAGTCCCTTTTCCAGAATGCCCAACAGTTTAGGACAGTTTTGGAAGAGCCCAAAGAGGTCAGGGTAGTGTGTTTTCCCTTAGCTGAAGTGCTAAAAAAAAACATTGATAGTAAAATAATTAAATAAAATAGAACCCAGGGCATATACCTGGTGTGGAACACATCACCCCTTACAAAGTTTTAACTTTGCCCTAACTTCTAAAATCAACAGCAATTGAGAAAGATCTTACTATGGCCAGTTCTTGACAAGAAAACTCCATGGTAGTTTTGATCCTGCCTGTAATGATTTTCATGAGCCCTTAGGCACAAATACCCATATAAATACAATTTTAAAAAGTAGTTTTCCTTGATCTGAGAGGATTCTAAGCTAAATTTGATCATGCTGAGGATGCCTTTGGAGGTGTCTCAGCAGAAGCTTGTTGTGGTCAGTCAGCCCAGAGAGGGGAGTGTGGGGGAGCAGCGCTGAGATTTCACTGGGAACTGTCACCTCCCGTTCAGTGAAGCTGAACCCAAAGGGTCAGACAATCCCTAAAAAGTGTAACTCTGGGAGGCTTCACCCTGGAAAGCTCTTGTCTCAAAGGGTCTGTGGCAGCTTCAGAAATCAGTGGTCAGAGCAGACTTTGCCATCGGTTTCTCTCAGCGACAAACACGTAAACAAAGCCCTACAGTTTTATTG
>NW_021937591.1:0-2632 GCF_001715985.3 Manacus vitellinus
TTCACCTGCCTCGTCGGGCACGAGAAACTCCCAATGAAGTTGGCGCAGAAATCGTTGGACAAGTCTTCGGGTAAAGCCGCGCCCGTCAACGTCTCGCTCGTGCTCGCCGACGGGGCCGGGGCCTGCTACTGAGAAATCCCAGTTTTTCGTGGTTTTTTTAGGCAAAAATTTGCACTTTCCAAGCAAAAAAAATAAACATTTTCGCCACAAAACCACGATTTTTTGGCCAAAAAACTCCTTTTCTAGGTCCGAAAGTTGGGTTTTCCCACCAAAAAAAACGAGATTTCCTCGTCAAGAAATGACGCCAAAATTAAGCCCAAAGTCGGCTTCTTTCGCCCCAAAAATGACCCTTTTGAGTCCAAAAATTGATGGTTTTCGCACAAAAAATGACCCTGTTTTACCCCAGAAATGACATGGTTTCACCCCAAAATGGTCTTCTTTCGTCCCCAAAAGCAACCGGTTTTCTCCCCAAAAATGACCTTTTTTCGCCCCAAAATTTGTCATTTTGCACCCCAAAACTAACCATTTTTCACTCCCAAAAGGACCATTTCTTGACTCCAAAATGACCATTTTTCACCTCCAAAAATGACCATTTTTCCACTCTAAAATGACCATTTTTCACTCCCAAAAATGACCATTTTTCGACTCCAAAATGACCCTTTTTCCCTGCCAAAAATGACCATTTCTCACCCCAAAAATGATCATTTTTCACCCAAAAAATGACCATTTTTTTACCCTCAAAATGACCATTTTTCGTTCCAAGAATGACCTTCTTTCCCTCCAAAAATGACCATTTTTCCCCCCAAAATGACCATTTTTCACCCCAAAAATGACCATTTTTCGCCCCAAAACCGACCATCTTTTCCCCCCAAAAATGACCCTTTTCCCCCCCCCACAAAACTCCCAGTTTTTCACTCCAAACCCGACCAATTCCCATCAAAAAACCCCCTTTTTTCCCCAAAACCCGCTCCCCATGAAGCTGGCCCAGAAGTCCCTGGACAAGTCTTCGGGTAAAGCCGCGCCCGTCAACGTCTCGCTCGTGCTCGCCGACGGGGCCGGGGCCTGCTACTGAGAAATCCCAGTTTTTCTTGGTTTTGCCCCAAAAATTTGCACTTTGGAAGCGAAAAAATAAACTGGTTTCAAAAAAACTGAAAAAAACAACGATTTTTTGGCCAAAAAACTCCTTTTCTAGGTCCGAAAGTTGGGTTTTCCCGCCAAAAATGAGGTGATTTTGCCCCAAAACTCAGCGTTTTTCGTTTCTGGAAGTAGCGTTTTTCACCCCCAGAAACGGGTTTGTTTCACCCCAAAAATGAGCCTTTTGAGTCCAAAATTGAGGTTTTTCACGCCAAAAATGACCTGTTTTATCCCCCAAAATGACCTTTTTTCACCCCAAAAATGACCACCTGGCACTCCCAAAAATGACCTTTTTTCTGCCCCAAAATGACCATTTTTTGCCCCCAAAATGACCATTTTTTGCTCCCAAAACAACCCACATTCTGTCCCAAAAATAGTCATTTTTCACTCCCCAAAATGACCATTTTCCCCGCCAAAAATGACCATTTTTCGACTCCAAAATGACCATTTTTCACCCCAAAAATGACCATTTTTCACTCCCAAAAATGACCAGTTTTCACTCCCAAAACGACCATTTTTTGACTCCAAAACAACCATTTTTCCCGCCAAAAATGACCATTTTTCACCCCAAAAATGACCATCTCACACTCCCAAAAATGACCATTTTTCACCCCAAAAATGACCATTTTTTACCCCAAACCCAATCATTTTTGACCCCAAAAATGATCATTTTTCACTCCCAAAATGACCATTTTTCACCCCAAAAATGACCATTTTTTCACCTCCAAAAATGACCATTCTTTGACTCCAAAATGACCATTTTTCACCCCAAAAATGATCATTTTTCACCCCCAAAATGACCATTTTTCACCCCCAAAATGACCATTTTTCGCCCCCAAAATGACCTTCTTTCATTCCCAAAAATGACCATTTTTCCCCCCAAAAATGACCATTTTTTCACCCCAAAACCAACCATTTTTCCTGCCAAAAATGACCACTTTTCACTCCCCAAAATGACCATTTTTTTACCCCAAACCCAACAATTTTTAACCTCAAAATGACCATTTTTCTCCCCCAAAAATGACCATTTTTTGCCCCAAAAATGCTCGTTTTTTCCCCCCCAAAACCAACAATTTTTCACCCCAAACCCGACCAATTTACACCAAAAAACACCTTTTTTTTGCCCCCAAAATGACCATTTTTCACCCCCAAAATGACCATTTTTCCCGCCCAAAATGCCCCATTTTTTGCCCCCAAAATTATCATTTCACACCCCAAAAATGACCATTTCTCACCTCCAAAAATGACCATTTTTCACCCCAAAAACGACCCTTTTCCACCCCCAAAACGAGGTCTTTTTACCCCAAAACCGACCCTTTTCTTCACCCCCAAAATTAACATTTTTCGCTCCCAAAATTACCATTTTTCGCTCCAAAAATGACCATTTTTTACCCAAAACCGACCATTTTCCGCCCCAAAATAACGTTTTTTTCCACGCCCCAAAACTCCCCTTTTTCACCCCGAAACCCTCCTTCCCCCACCCCCCAAAATTCACTTT
>NW_021937592.1:0-1688 GCF_001715985.3 Manacus vitellinus
CCCCCTCAGGGGGGTTCCCAGATCTCTGAGCCCCCTCAGGGGGGTTCCCAGGGGGGTTCCCAGATCTCTGACCCTCCTCAGGGTTGTTCCCAGGTCTCTGACCCCCTTTGAGGGGGTTCCCAGGGCTCTGTCCCCCCCCTTGGGGGTCTCAGGGTTGTTCCCAGGTCTCAGATCCCCCCTCAGGGTTGTTCCCAGGTCTCTGACCCCCCTTTAGGGGTCTCAGGGGGGTTCCCAGGGTTGTTCCCAGATCTCTGACCCCCCTCAGGGGGGTTCCCAGGGCTCTGTTACCCTTTGAGGGGGTTCCCAGGTCTCAGATCCCCCCTCAGGGTTGTTCCCATGGCTCTGTTCCCCCCTTGGGGATCTCAGGGGGGTTCCCAGGGTTGTTCCCAGAGCTCTGTCCCCCCTCAGGGGTGTTCCCAGGGTTGTTCCCAGGTCTCTGTCCCCCCCCTTGGGGGTCTCAGGGTTGTTCCCAGGTCTCTGACCCCCCGTGCCCCCCAGGTGTCGGTGCTGGTGATGTGTCACACCCGAGAACTCGCCTTCCAGATCAGCAAGGAGTACGAGCGCTTCTCCAAGTACATGCCCAGCGTTAAGGTCAGGGGCTGGGGGCGGCTTCAAGAGGGGTTGGCGGGGGCACAGGAAGACTCTGCCTGGGCTTTTGGGCGTCACAGGGAACGCTCTGAAGGGGTTTATTGGGGGGTTCCAGGAAAGCCTTGGAGGGGTTTCAGTGGGATCCTGAGGGGTTTGGGGGGGATGTTGCTCAGTTTTGGGGTTGAGCTGTCCCCCCCCACAGGTGTTGGTGTTTTTGGGGGGTGTTGCTCAGTTTTGGGGTTCAGCTGTCCCCCCCACAAGTGGCAGTGTTTTTTGGGGGGCTGTCCATCCAGAAGGGTCAGTGTTGGGGTTCAGCTGTCCCCCCCACAGGTGGCAGTGTTTTTTGGGGTCTGTGGCTCAGTTTTGGGGTTCAGCTGTCCCCCCCACAGGTGGCAGTGTTTTTTGGGGGGCTGTCCATCAAGAAGGGTCAGTGTTGGGGTTCAGCTGTCCCCCCCACAGGTGTTGGTGTTTTTTGGGGTCTGTGGCTCAGTGTTGGGGTTCAGCTGTCCCCCCCCGCAGGTGTGGGTGTTTTTTGGGGTCTGTGGCTCAGTGTTGGGGTTGAGCTGTCCCCCCCCACAGGTGGCAGTGTTTTTTCTTTTGGGGTCTGTGGCATCCCATTTTGTGGGTTCAGTGTCCCTGCCACAGGTGGCCAGTGGTTTTTGGGGCTGTCCATCAGAGAAAGGGTTCATGTTGGGTTAGGGCGCCTGTCCCCCCACAGTCTGTTGTGTTTTTTGGGGTCTGTGCTCAGGTTGAGGGTTCCTGTCCCCCCGCGGTGTGTGGGTTGGTGTTTTTTGGGGTCTGTGGCTCAGTGTTGGGGTTGAGCTGTCCCCCCCCGCAGGTGGCAGTGTTTTTTGGGGGGCTGTCCATCCAGAAGGGTCAGTGTTGGGGTTCAGCTGTCCCCCCCCACAGGTGGCAGTGTTTTTTGGGGGGCTGTCCATCAAGAAGGACGAGGAGGTGCTGAAGAAGAACTGCCCCCACATCGTGGTGGGCACCCCGGGCCGGATCCTGGCGCTGGCGCGGAACAAGAGCCTCAACCTCAAACACATCAAACACTTCATCCTGGACGAGTGCGACAAGATGCTCGAGCAGCTCGGTGGGTT
>NW_021937593.1:0-14023 GCF_001715985.3 Manacus vitellinus
TAGTGTGGCAGCAGGACCAGGGCAGGGATTGTCCCCCTGTGCTGGGCACTGGTGAGGCCACACCTCAAATCCTGTGTCCAGTTCTGGGCCTCTCACTGCTGGAAGGAAATTGAGGGGTTGAAATGTGTCCAGAGAAGGGCAATGGAGCTGGGGAAGGGTCTGGAGAAAAAGTCCTGTGAGCAGCAGCTGAAGGAGCTGGTGGGGCTCAGCCTGAAGAAAGGGAGGCTCAGTGAGGACCTTCTCGCTCTCTGCAACTCCCTGACAGGTGGGGGTCAGTCTCTTCTCCCAGGTAACAAGACACAGGACAAGAGGAAACAACCTCAAGTTGTGTCAGGGGAGGTTTAGATTGGATATTGGGAAAAATTACCAGAAGAGTTGTCAAGCATTGGCACAGACTGCCCAAGCAAGTTGTGGAGTCACCATCTCTAGAGGTATTTAAAAGATGTGTGGATGTGGCACGTAGGGTCATGGTTTAGTGGTGGACTTGGCATGTGGTGGATCTTAGGGGATCATGGTTTAGTGGTGGATCTTAAGGGTTTTTTCTGTAGGGAGAGGTACAATTTTGGAAGAATTTGTGACGGAAAGCTAGAATTCGATTTTGTTTAGGAAGACTGTAAAATGCCTTCTCAAATGGGTTAGATTTTTTTTTTTCCTTCCTTCTGCATTTCAGGGAGAGCTATGAGCAAGCCATCTCCCTGGTATGCAGAGATGTAAAATATTTGCAGACATGTACAAGGCCTCCTTGGGCCAGAGATGGTGGGGGAGGAGAGAGAGAAGATACAAAAAGCCTTGGAGAAGTCGGGGCCTTGCCTTTTTCCCCTGGGGCCTGGTGTGCAGGGTAGCATTGTTAAAAAGTGGTCCTTCCATCTGAAATAAACCTTTTTTTTATTCCTTCCACTGCCTTGGCATTCTTGGGAAGAATACCTGCATATGTTATACCTTACATTTCCAACCTAAATGACTCGATGATTCATCTACCACATTCCAGTTAACCAAAATAAATACTGCTATATCTTCCAAATATATAAACATTTCGCTGTTTCAGATACAGATTACCTATATTTACCATCTGAAAATCATCCCAGCAGTTACTGTCAACAGACAGATCATGCAGCCATCAGACTGGACACTCTCACAGGACTGCAGAAAAAGACTCCTCCTTTAGTGGGCTTCATCCCAACACTTGTATTTCCCAGCCTGCTGGCAATTCTCCACAACACTTTTTTTTTTGGTGATTAAACTTCACCAACCATACTCTAGGATGAATCATGTGGATCTATTTCTCTGTGATTTGAATGTCTGTTTCTCATCTGAGTATAAATGTTACCCTGCTTGCTAAATTCAGGAGAAATTAAACAGTACCATAAAACATACAGCCTTCTTCTGGGATATGTCTTAAAAAACAGGTACTAGAACACCTGACAACACTACTGAACTGACTGACTCGGTTTGGACTGTCCCTTACTTGCAGTTCAAAATGGGCAAACACTGATCCTGTGCAACAATGACAGACCCCTCAAGATTATCAAAAGACAACTTTGCTTTGATATCAATAAACTGGAAAGAAAACTCCTTTATCCCTTTCACCCAGTTTTCAGAAGGCTTCAAAGCACAACCATCATACAACACCCAGTTTCCTAGTCAGCTCATTTAGGTACTTCTGACCTTAATCAGTCATATTAGTTTTTCCTTCTGTGAAAAGAAGGAAAAACTCACTCCTTCTTCTATATTATATTTCACAAAGTACTCTTCTCTAAGTACTCAAAGTCACTGTCTTTGCTCTATTTCTGTCATTAAATATCAACTACATAAAGGTATTTAAACTTGGATACTACCTATTACTACTGTTCAACAGTCTTCACTGCATGTACACCCGTCAGCATGTGCTTACTTTTACTTCAACTCTTTCTTTGTTGTTTCCTATTATGCTATATTTACCTTTAGATTTTATCCTAAAAGATTTCAGTTGGTAAAAGGTAAAAATTGGCCCTTACTTCATCTTTAACTAAAGAGGGTACAGCATTATTTGAGGCTGTTAGTGAGAGTCCAGGAAATGGGAAAACCTCGTTTCCCATAAGAAGGTGGGGAAGAGCACTCCACAAGCTGCACTTGAGGTGCAACTGAGGTGCAATTCTTTCCCCCCCACACCCTGGTTTTTTTTTAGTATTTGATCAGAGGTTGGAGTACTAAATTATAGTCACAAAGTTAGCTGCTTTACATGACTGTATATATGTGCTTGACATGACACCAGTTAGAAGATTAGAATACCTAATAAAAAAAAAAATACTCAAGTATCTTTTTAAGTACTCAATTGATAAATCATATTCAACCATGTATTAGGAATGACAACCACACAATCACAATATATAAATCTGCAGGAAGACAGAAAGAAAAAAACACTGTACTGTATATACCAGAGAACTCCAGTCAGTATTTAAAAATAAAGCAAGCCATATGTTGGTTTGCAATTTATAGGAAAATTCTTTTGTTTCCACACAAGGATCAGGTGGCAGTACTAAATTTTATCTAGGAAATGCAGCCACAGACTGCAATGTTTGTGGTTTTTCAGAAAATAGTAACCCTCAAATTATAATGTCTGTGGTTATAACTACTACAATCTACTTCTGAAGTCAGACATGGTTAAAGTCTGCATGCAGTGAACTGTGCCTCTTCCAGACTTCACAAGCATATTAAAAAATAAACTCATCTAATGGCAGGGACCTCTTTCCACTCAGTGCTCCTAAGTTGTGCCATTCCTCACACACTCAAGATTACACAACATTTTCGTTTAAAGTGTCTCCATAAACACTGGCCACACTAATGTTTCTGCAAGAAGGCGGAAAAACCAAGAAGAAAGTGAAACTGGAAATAATGGTTGGCTATCCTCTCAAGAGAAATGCAAGCAAACACTCCCACTGCAAAGTGAACAATATGTAAAGGCAGTAGAAATTGGAGATGTCCTTTGAAGAGCAAGTTCTTCTCCAGTACATCATTTGATTATTGACTGACTATTTGGGCAGGAATCAAGATACAGAGAAAAAACTCAACAACTTCTTGTATGAATCCACTAGATATCGGACATGAAGAGCAATGTTACAATAGTCCAAGCCTGTTGCTGAAAAAATACCTTTTCTTCTTCCAAAGATTAACACTCTCCCACCCCATCAAAATACTACAAAGTCTAAAAAAGTTGTTCCTGGAATTACATTACAAAATATGTAATTTTTCTGGGTATTTCAGAAACAGAATAAATGGAGTATTTCAATCTGACTCCTCCATCAGCTTCTACAACCCTTGTAAAAGATGGAACAAATAACAAATGGACAAAGAGACACTGATAAACTATTTTGTATTCACTTAACTGGCAATGTCCTCAAAGCTCTGTATCATAGATGCATCATAGATGCATCATAGATGCAAAGAGAAGGAAATGAAATTAATACTGTATGTCACATGGAAATCCTCCCAAGTCAAAAAGCATCACAGAAGAAGGGCAAACAATGCCAATATCATGAATATTTTATGGGTAAAAGTTGGTTTTCTGGTAACAAATACTATAAATATTGTGACTAATGATGAGAAAGAGACTACAAACCCCAAAGCAGAGACAAAAAGCAGTTTATAGCCTATTTAACAATGAAAAAGTGATGGAGTAAAGGGATGGAAAGTTATAACTATAATTATGGCAGTATTTTGAAAGGAAAACCTATAGTTAGGATAGAAAAAAAAGATGCATTAATAAAAATATAGGAAAAGTGGGAGCTTGGATGAAAACTGTACCTATGTTTTTAGATATGATATGTCATCTCCTACACATTTGATGCTTAAATACCCAGCACCCAGTAAACAATTATATTTACAATTAGATCTGAAACAAAACTACTGTGTACAACAAACAAAAAAAATTAGGACAAATAAGTACATACACAATATGAAATTAATTCACAGATTTCAAAATCAGGAAAGGTGTATGAACTTGCAAGCCATGTTCTCTATTTTTTTAAGATAATGAGTCTGTGGGGGCAATAAACAAAATTCCATAGTTTTGACACCTAAAAAATGATATGACAAGGAATCTATCTGCAAAAGTAGTTTTATTGGAAAATAAAAAGTCAAGACAAATGTATAGTCCCCATGTATTTTATTTTTTCCCTTCTATTATCCATCAAAATATTCCATATATACTTACTGATTTGATGCAGGAAAAAAAGAGAAGTGTTTTTTACACATTATAGGGCTAAGAAAGGGCCATTCCTCAGCTAATAAATCTGACTGAAAGCTGGGGTGGGAAATAACTTTGTAGAAAAACTTTTTTTACTTATTAGTTCTTACAACCTTCTCAACCTTTCTCAGTGAGGGAAAATATTTAGACAAATAATAATTTTCAAGAAAAATTTGACAGTTAATTTTAGCACTGGCAGAAAAGAAACAACCCCCGGTTCTTTAGGTATAACAATGGCTTTGTGTTTTCACTTAGATATCTTTTATTCCCTTACATATGACTGGGTGTGGAAACCCTTGAAACCTTCAATACAATTGATTCAGGCTTGCCAAAACTATCAAGAGAAGCACTCCCTCAAGCAGATGAGCATAAGAACCAAAAAGTAATGTAGCAGGTAAGGAGCCATTCATCCTCTAAGATTAAGCACCAGCTGTTCTAGATGTTTTGCTTTTACCTTCTAAGCAATGGCATATACTGGTATTCATCAATTCATAAAAAACATTAAACATATTTTAAAGAATATTTTTTTTTCAACTACCTGTGTGTTTACCATTAAAATTTTATTAATATATTCCAAGTTCATAAATTCCAAATTTATTGTTCTGCTAAAAACACCACCACCTGAACCTTCAGAAGTGTGGACATATTCAATTGTCTTTAATGCTTAGAGATTTACTCAGCACAGACTTTGGGAAGTTCACTTCTTTTTTTCCCTTTTTTTCATAGGCCTTTTAGTTAACTTTTCTTGCAGAAATATTTTTTCCTTGTATATCTCAGTATATCTCAGTTGTGGCTTGGCTGGATGTAACACCGCAGCCTCAGTTTTCCTGAAGTACTTTCCCATTGGTAAGATCATTTTGCCTTAGTGCTTTTCCTCATGTCCAAGAGGAAGCAGAGTTTATGTTAGTTCTTTTAATAAATTAAAGGCTCTTTTTTTTTCCCCCTAAATATTTGCAGCCTTCAGAACACTTGAGTCTCTAATGGATCTGCTGTGTGGATTATGGCAATGATGAACTCAGGTTCTTCTACCCCTGAGAATTAGGGTAAACTACACTAGATTATCTACAGTATTTTAAATTCAAGCCTTCAGGAAATGACAAAGGTGATTCTTTGCTTCAACTGCCTTAGCAGAATTATTAATTTCAAGCTATGAGATAGACTTAAATTTCTAGGGCTCACCCTGCAGCTGCCAGCTTTCATTTTACATTTAATGAATTTATTTTAAAACAAATATAGTGGTGCTTTAGCTTCTTTTGTTAATTCTCTCCCCCCCACCACTAATTTTGCCTCCTTTATGTAACTGAGTATTTAGCTTTGTAAAATGATAACAACTGTCATGCAGAGAGCTCTGTGCATTACAGCTATGGGAGGTACAGCTACTCTGCACTGCCCACAAATTATAAATACATTATAGCATCCTTCTACTTTATTCAAAATTGTATGGATCTCATCTTCCTATATCCCCAAAGAATTTTTGGATTTTAGCTTTTTCAAAGAGTAAAAAAAAAGTAAAGTAAATGACAATAGAGAGCATTGTCCATTGTTTTTTCACTGAAGTTTATAGTTGCACCCCAGGAGCTTCCCTGCAATTTTGAATTCTGTGGGGAAATGCTTCTGCCTCAGTCAAACTACCTTTTATACTTTTTCCTTATCTAGAGGACATCCACTGTTTATTCAAATAAGTGTTCAAGAAAAAAACACCCCATTGGAAGAATTTCCCCAGGTATTCCTCTCAACACTGACAACTACCAGACATGTTAAACTCTCTTTGCAGGGAAGTTGCCACTGTAAAAAACACAATACATTGTATGGAAAACAGAAAACAAACTACTGGAGACATGCCAGGCTACATCTGCCCTGCTGAATAGATGAGTTCCTAATCTGTAATGAGTTTCCAATATGTTGGAAAAGGATCATGAGGTTTCTGTGCAAAAGAACATTATCTTTAATTAAAAGACTACTCATTTCTATCAAGGAGAGTTTATTCCTCCTGATTTAAAATGCAAGCCCACCTTTCCCAAACCTAAGAATACTCTTCTAAATCAAAAAAAACCCAAACCACCAAATAACTCTTTAATAAAAGCACAAAGCACCTGAATAGCATGTGTATAAAACCTGAAGATGCTGCCTGTCTCAGGGAAAAGGAAAGTAATCTGGACTTTTAATACCTTCCAGCCTCACGAGAGTGCTCTAAAAAAATTTTGCCATTTCCCTGGTGATGTAAAATATCTCATTTATCCCTTCAGACCTGAAAGGCTTCAAAAATAATACCTTCAACTTAATTAAAAATCCTATGTCTCTACGTAAAGAGCCCAAGTCACTGAAACAGTCAAAGCTTTCATGAGAACAAATGCAATATTCATGTTACTCTAATCCTTTAATTTCTTAAAGAAAAAAAAAGAAGGGAGTATGTCAAGGTTGTTCCATCAAGTTGAAATATTAACTCAGTATGTCTTAGTTCCTACTTTCACTGTAAATTTATCTTTATTCTGCTTTTTCATATTTGGTAAAAAAAATATGTGACATTCATCATGATTTAGTTATTAAACTGTCTCCAAGTCCCCAGAATTTTCTCTGGTAATGTTCAATTAAGAAAATAAATCTTGCATGGAAGTAGCATCTCCTTATCTGCAGACTTGACCTCTATCTGACTAAGGACAAGCACTTCTTTTAGGACAATGTTTTGTCAGGCATGAATATCTAACAAGTAGAAGCAATCTGCATAAACTTCCAGATTTGTATCCACTATTGTTCTCCTTCCTGGCTACTCTGTAACAACACCACAAAAAAAAAAAAGTCTAAAAAAAAGCCTGTATCATCCCTGCAAGGTAGATTTATCTTTTCTTCTTTTAAATATATTATTTAAAAGATGAAGGGAAATTTCACTACCTGATTCTGCACAAGTGTGATGTTGAAAGATTTATTGCTCTTATGCTAAAATTGCCTGACCTAAGAAATGCTACCTACCATATTTAATGTGGGGTTTTTGTCCTTTTGCTTTCTCATATACAACCATATAACTTCCAGTGACTGTTTTTAAAAACTGGCAAAAAAACCCAAAATATTTTATTTTATAAAGGAAATTAGTGGATAGTAAATTACTTCTTTAGAACAAAGAATCAAAACTCCTAATCATGTTTTTCTGGTCTAGGAAGTAAAGGAGAAGCCAACAAATTAATTCCATTATAACACAGATTTTTATTTTCCCTTGTGTTCGTAATTTAAATGTTCTGCAGATACACAGTGGTGCTGTAGTTTTTAAAATATGTCTTCTATCAACTCTTGCCCCATGCATATGACAGTGCCTTTTTCTTTAATGGGTTTGCACCTCAAAGAAAATAATAAAATTTTGAATGTTTTCAAATTTTTCCATTAATTATTCCTAGAGTTAATTATGGGCACTGTGACTGAAAGTCATCCTGCCACACCTGTTTGCAGAAGACTACACCGACCCTTTGTGATCTTTCAATGTCACAGACTTAACAGTATTAGTAAAGAAAAAGTCTTTAATAATATGCTTAATTTCTTTGGTTTAGTTCAAATCAGTAAAGCAAATCTCTTCAGATTAATTTATAGCAAAATAAAATTTTAATCTAGATTTCCATGACAATTACTTGTGTGATACAAGACAGAGAAGTCAACATAAAAATATCTTTTCTTTCTCACACAGATTATTTCCTCTGGTGATAAACTGAAGATAAACTAAAAGAAGAGACACTTTATTAAAAACAAATCAGGCTTCCCTTTCCTAGTGTGAATTTCCAAAATCATGTCTTAGTCAGAAAATTCTCTTGAAATAAAAATACTTCTCTTAAACCTCTTTTTATATGTCTGATACCATAAAGATTATTTTGCACGTTCACTTAGATTCAATGGCACTAAGTTGTTGCATTAGTTGGTACTAAACATAATGACAGTATGGGGTGACAATATTGAAGCAGGAACCATAAAGAATTACACAGCAGAGCATCAAGAATTAAATGAGGTAAATTTTATATTTCATTGTCTAAAATGTTAGACAATTGCAAGAGAGTCAAGAGTGCACTTACAGCTCCAGAAAGAGAAATCTTATAGAAAAGAAAATAGAAGAGTGTAACTTTATATATACTATACATTTATGTGAAAGAATTCTGGAAATTTTAAGAAAAATCTGCCTTTTTCCCTAATTAAAAATAGGTTAGGTATTTGAAAAATGAACCTAATTCAAAGGAGAAACTTTTTTTAATTCTTTTTTAGTTTATTTTACTTTTTTTTATTACAACTGAATAAGAGAAAGTATTCCTGTTACAATCAAAGTTGTCAGAGCTATTCAGTATTAAAAGAAATGTAACTAATGATGGTATTAACGACACAAGACTACATAAAGCACAAGATATTTACAGGACAATTAATCCAAACATTCTCCAACACCTCCACGTTGCTACATCAACATAGTCTGTGTCTCTCCTGCCCCTGGGACACTTAACATGCTCCCCAAATCCAGAAATATGGAACCCTGGCTGAAGTCCTGCACCCAGCTATGGGACTCCTTCACCAAAAAGCTTCAGGATCCATCAAAACCCTTCTCAAGCTTCCATTACCAAAGTCATCCTCATGTTAATCTCCTCATGTTCCAGAAAAATCACTGTCTTTTTCTTTACTGTAGTAAAAAACTGCTTTATTGCTCTCCCTTCTATCAACAGGTTCTCTGCACCACTGGTATCAATTCTCACTCTGGAGAGTCAAAATGATTTGTATCTAACTAAACCCCAAGCAATTGTTCTCAGCTCGAATTTATCTTTGAAATCAGCTGTTTACCTTTTTGTCCTAAAGAAGAGTTTGAGTGCCTGAAGGTTTACTGGAAGTCTTAAAAACTGACATCTTACCACCTGATACCTTTACATTCAAAAGAAGTAAAGAAGCCATATAAAATCACTCTATTTGCATTAGAAATGTAGCAAAACAGATATAATATTGGTATAGCATCAAAAAACAACTTTTTTGTGCAGCTGATTATGTAGAGTTAATAATTCTGTTTAACACAGGAAAGGGAAATGGGATCAGTTTCCAAGGACTTAATTTTTAAGTTTGTGTGATATGCTATTTTACTTCTATTTTACTTCAAATTCTAAACTCTTATTTTGTTTTGTTTGTTTGTTTTTCTTATTCAGTACATAAAATATAGTCATGTCAAATTCCAACACGTGAATGAAACAAAAATTCTTTACAATTCTGATGACTATAACATTCAAGTATGTCACCAAGAAATCAGTGAATTTACAGGCTGTTCCTCCAAACATTTCCAGCATCAGAGACTTAGAAATCAACTTTTGGAATAGTAATTTAACTGCTATTATAACATATTTAATTTGCAATTCCTAAAATTGCTAAAAGCAATGTTGGGAATGTCCCTCCCATTTTGTATTAGGTGACATACAATTATCCTTATAGAAGCACCTCTCTAATGAGTAACTCTAGAAATTCTGGTTCATTACTGGCTTAGGCTTCTGATTTTTATAACCCTCTCCTTATTTTGTACCTGTTCTATAAGGAACACATGTAACATCTTTACTCTTCCACGGGTATAAAAAGTCACCTAAACTGTTTACAGCACAAATGCCACTCTCTGAGTTGGTTCCTTTTGAAGTCAGGGGACAAAACAGGCACTTAGAGGGCATGATTTATCTCATTTCAATCTGTGTGCCTCTAAGTGTCCCAGGAATTTTATTCTTTACGTGTCAGCCTCTCTCCACACAACAGTCTAGATGAAAATAAACCAAAAAGATTGCTGTGCATTGCAAAGATCAACTATGTGCACTGATGAATGACAAGATGCCACAAGAAAATCTACCACAACATTTGGAAGACGTTGAAATGCAAAAATAAAATACATAAAGCAGGTCCACTGGAAGGGTAAAATATACCAACCTGATTCTGCTTTCTTTGTTCCTCCATGGCTTCTGAAACAGCCTGGGCAATCTTCTCTTTATGACTATCACGTTCTGCTTCCCACATTTTTCTTTCTTCTGCATGAATCTTCTCCATATTCCTCCTCTCCTCCTCTACTGCTTTCAGAACAGCCTCCTGCACTGCTTCTTTCTCAGCCTTTCAAACAAATGAGGCACAACGAGATGACCAACACACCCAACACAAGTGCCTAACTCAAATATATTACCTTTTCCTAATGAGATCTACGAGCTGATAAGATATTGGACATGAGCATTTTCACTTCTGAACTGTGAACTTAAATTTGTCTGAAGCAGGTATTAGCTCCAGACAATGACTTGTGTAGTTACAGAAAGGAAAAGGAAGTTACAAGTAAGGCTCTTAAATTCCCCTCTACCAAAAGTACAGTATCTCATAACTAGTTTGCTTAGCACAAAAATCATGCAGCAAAACCCACGTAAAAGTAGGCACATCATGGGCCTGCCATGATATTCCTGTGTAGGAGATATTCCTGTTCTTACCTACAAACTTCTGAAGTGCCAAAAGTCTGAGCGTTTTCTGTGGCAAAGTAGCCACACAGATATATCTATCAGCATGATAACTATTGCATAATATCTACAAATAAATTATGGCAAACTGAAGTTCAAAATAAGCAAATATGGGCCAAAACCCACATTTGCAAACCCCTCAATTTAATAATCTTACGGGTCTTTCCAATGCCCCTTGGAGGTGATTATAGATCTGGGCAAGTGAAGTCAGAAATGGCAAAAAATATGATGTTCATCAGATACCTCCACCTACAAATAAAGCTGTTTCTTGCAATTCATTGGCACTTGATTTTTCACTTAGATATTTAAAAATACAATATTTTTTTTAAAAAAGCCCTATTAAATAAAGGTATTCTACTATACACATTTTCCTGTAGATGTCAACCATGTAACAAATGTTTCTTTTTTTATCGAATGTTATTCAGAGAGGTGCTCAGCTAGTGTTCATATAATACACATAAAAATATACAGAAAATTCTAATATAGCCTTATGAGCTGCACTAGGTAATATACATCACTAGTTTTCCCAGATCATTACATGCAACTGGATTCTACAACAGCATTAGAAATGAAAGATAGCTTCACATCTACAAAATTACTGTCCTAACACCAATGCACTTACTAATGAAGAAGACAGGAGAAATCATATTTTAAAAACTGAATACTCACTTTTAGTCAAACATTCACTTAAATAAAATAATTGAAAACCTGTTAAAATGTCCCTGTTTTAATGATTTATGAAATAGTTCTCTCCTCATTGAAAACAACCATATTTAACAAAAGTTAAGTAAGACACAATGATAATTGTCTTACTAAGATGAACACTTGACCTCCCACCCAGCTCTTCAAATCGAGATGCAATGATGTTGAAAGACCACAAAACCAGATATTTTGGGGATGGCAAAACCTGAAATGCAATATTATGACTTCTTGTCATAAACAACTGAGAGGTTATCCCCCATAGAATTTACACTGACTCTCTGTATCAAGGCATAGGATATAGCAGGTATGTTCATGATTAATGGAATATATAGCAGGTATGTTCATGATTAATGGAATTAGCTTCTCTTAAACACAGATGAGAACGCAGAGTTTGATAAATCTGGTTATGAAATAAAAACGAGTTGCTGAACTTGGCATTTCTAATGACACACGTGGAATCCACATTGCACATCTACTAAATTAACAAGAGATACCTTGGCAGCAGCTGCCACAGCCTCCTTACTTCTTTGTCTTTCTTCATCCAAACATTTGTCCAGCACTTCCTGCAAATGTTGTGAAAAATTAAACTGCAATACACAACAGAGGAGTGGCTCAAAATAATTTCAAACTGTCAAAGTGCTTAAGAAAGTTTCCTCTTCCTGTCAATAAATGTGACAGGATCATTCCCAATGATCTCCATGGTGCTGATCAGATCGCCCTTTTTTTGTTGTAAACAAAAGCAATACCTTGTGCTTTTGTGACTGCTGCATCAAAGCTTCTTCTATCTTTTCTGATAAGACTTCCTTCTCTGCTTCCAGAATGTCAAGAAGTCGTTGATGCTATTGGGAGAAAACATTCATATTATTGCAACCACAGTCTGCTACTAAAACAGATGCAAAAAACTCATCCAAGGTTTCTCAGTTGCTTACAAAATGCCTTTCAATGTAGATTAAGTTAAATTACATAAACAGCACTCCTTTAAATGATTTCATGTAAAGAAAAAAAATACAATAATAAGAAATGTTTAGCTTCCTGAATATCTAATATATCCTCTAAGTCTGAAGAGTATTAGGAAAGAAGTCAAAAAAAGCAACACTTACCCAAATGATACAGATGGTTTAAGAAACACCAAACTTTAAATATTTTAAACAGCTGCAGAATTTAAATCACGCTTTTACTGCATCTCAGTTATATGTACAGAGAGCAGAAGACAAATGTATTCTTTTCAACCATTTGTGATATCATGAACTTTGAAAACCAGGGAGAAAATGGACACTGAAATGAAGTGACCATATAGTCTATATCACAACTCACTTATTTGTTTTTTTTTTCACTATATAAAGTAGAGCATTTGTAAGATACAGGTTCTGTCTTTAAGAGCAAAGCTGTTTTTCAAAACTAAAAATTATTACTGGAAATGATTGATGCTAGGTATTTGTCATGAGAGAATTTCTAGCAAGCCAGTACACTTTTTTACATGTTATTTAAGAGATGATATATCATAACCTTAAAGTACAGCATCATTACACATTAATATTTTACAAGATCACCAAAAGGAAAGTGTTACAGTAGAGTTCTTATTAAAATAAGTGTACATAAAGAACATAAATTTTTTACACAAACATTATGCAGGCAAATACCCCTTTCACCAGAATTTCTAATAAACAGTCATTTCTGTTTTACAAATTTTATTATTTTTTAATTTTAAGTGTCTCTAATGGCAGTTAGAAATACATTACCAAACTGCACTACTATGTTCTGAAAAATATTTTTTCATTTGAAGAATAGAAAACTTCTAGACTGCTTTATAAAATAAAACACCTATCTGCCTTTCCAGGATAAACATGTAAAGAGGCATTTCCTTGTGAATTTACTTAAAATAGGTCTGAATGTGGCAGACATATTCTAATGGAAAACACCTGTGGAAGGAATAGTGAAAGTCATGGTTCTACTTAATGATGTGTAGCTCACTTTTCTTGTGGACACAGTATTTTCAGACATTACCTTGAACTATCAGAGCACTTACAGAAATTGCTTTTTTCCAGTAATTCAAAGGTGAAAAAACGAATGGATTTTATTACCTGAATGATCTCCACGACTCTTCACTTGACTAACTGCACAAATGTGTTATTTCACAATGACACAATATAAAACAAACATACGCAAATATTTTCTCAGATATACCCACAAAGCTTACTAACGTCAACTAGAAGACTGAATCTTTATTTGCTTGTCAAGAATCAGCACAGGAGTTTCTAAGGAGAGCTTGTCAGAGAAAATCACCTCTATCCTTAAAGCCCCTTCCAAAGAACAGCAGTCAGCTTGTTCAAGCACGATGAGAGTTTCTAGACTAAGCCTATCAGCCAGATAATTCCAGTTTGACTCTGACCATCAGATTTCCAGGTTAGATATGAAGACTGTAGCCACATTTCAAGTTGCCATAGTGGGCCAGCTACAAGATGTATTTCACAACATTCTCAATGGGACCACAATTTTCAGCTTTTAAACTTCAAGGCAGTTTTTAAGTTTTATTTTATGTGTATGTATAAGAAGACATCCAAGCCCGTCCTGGAAGTTCTGAAACAATGCAGACATTTGCATTAATACAATATAGAATATTTATACA
>NW_021937594.1:0-1740 GCF_001715985.3 Manacus vitellinus
GTACCCAAGTGCCACATCCACGTGTTTTTTGAACCCACCATCTCCCAGACCTCTCTGTTTCCCACAGTCCAGCAGGAGGGAAGGAAAACTCTGCTGCTTCCCAGGCAGCACCTTCTGAGAGCTCCATGTCCTGCTGTCCCAGCAGTGCCATCCCAGGGCCCTCCTGGCTGGGGCAGAGGAGGTGCTGAGGAGGGAAAGCCCTTCTGGGCTCCATGGTTGGCTCAGCCCCAGGCCATGGTGGGACCTGAGGGAATTCACTGCTGCTGGAGCTGCTGAGACACCCACCAGGGACCTGCTGAGACACCCACCAGGGACCTCCTGAGACACCCACCAGGGACCTGCTCAGACACCCACCAGGGACCTGCTCAGACACCCACCAGGGACCTGCTCAGACACCCACCAGGGACCTCCTGAGACACCCACCAGGGACCTGCTCAGGCTGCTTTGCATTTTCAGGGCAGGAAGAGTCTCCTCCAGTTTCCCCCCAGGACATGCCCCAGGTCCCTGCTGAGTTTGGTGACCCTCTGTGGGGAGCAGTCCGAGGCAGCAGTAGGAGTGCCCTCTTAGAGACCCCAGACCCAGCTGGCTGAACACAGATTCCCCTCAGGTTTCCCTCTGGTGGGAGGAAGGCCCCATGTGTCCCATGGTGTCTGGTTCTCCTCCAGGGTAGGAGCACAAATGGATTTGCCTCCTCTGGGAGGAGGCAAATGATATCTCACTTGCACTCCAGGAACTGCTCAGAGATAGTTCCTCACGTTGTCCTGCGTCCTCAGGGATCAAGTGCTCACCCTCTGTGGCTGCAAAGACCTTCTAGTGGTTCCCAGTCTGGTTTCTCCCCGTGAAGGCTCCAGTGAAGAGTCACTGCCCTGGATTTTTAGCTCTGCTGGCAGACTCTGCTCACAGATCTGAGTGCAGGAACCTCACCAGGGTGGCCATGACCCAGCTCTGAGCTGGTTTTTGGTGGTATGAAGTGATCTCCATCTCTGAGGGCTGTCCAGGAGGCTGCCAAATGGAGCCCCAGGGAGATTTGAGCCTGCACGAAATTCAATCATCTCCTGTGAAGATGCTGAGGTAGAACCCCAACACCGTGTCCTCCCCTGGAGCACAGATCCCACTGCAGGAGACTCCCCCCGGACCTTTTCAGATGGAACTTCATTCCCAGGTGGGAACCTGAGACTCCTAAAAGGTACCTACCCCAAAACGTTATCCCAGAGTCAATCTGTGGCATTTGACAGATTCTGAAAGACCCTCAGAGGCAGAAATACTTTATAATACTTTAAATACTTGCATCCTGAGTCTGGTTTCCCAGCCTGGATCCACAGGGAACGTGGAAGAGTTGCTGCCATGCCCATGAATCTCTTGGACAAATCTCAGTCTTTCCTCAGCCATGTGCTCCCTTGGCCTGGGCACTGCAGGGGTGGAAGGTGTTGCCCAGTGGGCACATCTGGTGGAGCTGTTTGCAATTCCTCTGCCCAGGAGAAGGGTGACACCTCCCTGGAGGATTGGCTTGGAAAGGCAACGTTCAGGAGGTTGCTTTGCCCCTCCACCTTCCATGCCAATGTGTTCAGTCATTCTGTGCTTTTCCAGAGCCCTTCCTTGCTGGTTGTCCCACTGCTGACTGACGTGCTTCCAAGTGCCCAGGGAAAGCTGAGCCCACCATTCTTCTGGAGAGTGAAACAATCCCCCAGAGTCTGCTCCAGAGCTGCCCTGTTTCTCTGGTGATTCCCCACATCCCTGGAA
>NW_021937595.1:0-1196 GCF_001715985.3 Manacus vitellinus
GCCGGAGTGAACCCCAGGCGACTGCACCGGCAAAGAGGGCACCGGAGCAGGGAGCGGGCACACGGTGACCTCCCTGCGTGGGCAGGAGGCACAAGGGCCACTCGACGGCGGTGCGAGAAGCGGCGCCCACGCGAACGCGGCGAGTCACGGCGCTGACGAGCGGCACCGGGGACGCGGCGCCCGCAGCCCCCCCCGGGGAGGTGAAGTGGCTCCATTTAAAAGCAAATTGAGGTCAAACCACTCGCAGGAGCTGCAGCCGCCGTGTCACCGCGGGGCAGCCCCGCGCTGGAGCCACCGGTGGCTCCGGGGGTCGCCGTCCCCTCCCCGCGGGGACCGGCGTGACGCAGCCCGGAGCTGCCGGGGCTGCGTGATCGCAGCGGCACATGGCTCAGCAGCGAGGCGAGATATCAGGGAATTTCGAGAGCTCCTCCGTGAACAGGCTCTGCAGACGATCTCCTTGACCGGTGCCAACGGCACCGCGCGAGGGGCAGGAAAACGCGGCTGGAAAAGTACCTGTTACGCGGTTTCGTCGCCATTCTCCCCCCTCCCGTCCCCCCCCGAAATCCACGGAGAGCGGGACGGCGGCGTGGAAAGCCTCGATCCCAGGAGGCTGCCAGCCCCCAGCACCGCCAGGATCAGGATGAGACCCCAGCTGTGAAGAGCAGTTTGGGGGCGGTGCGTGGGACCGGGACCCCCGCGTGGCCACGCGGCCATCTCACACTCCCTGCTCGCGGGAGAAATGCGGCCCCGCGGGGAGCCAGGACCAAATCCCGGGGGACACGGCCATCCCGGGGGGACACACTGCAGCCCCGGCGTGGGGCAGTCGCCGCGTCCCGCTCTCGGCGATGGATGCACGTCCCACACACGGACACCCGGTGGGTGCCGCGCCGCCCCACGCCAGCCTGGGCTGCCCCAGAAAACCCCGGTCCCGGCCCGCAGGGCAGCAGGGCGATGCCTCCTGTGATCGTGGCTACTTTCCGGGGAACTTCGAGCTGAAATCTCCCGGTGATCGCCGGGAGCGGGGTCGGACCGTCACCAGCGGGGCCCCCAAATGTGAAAACGCCCCCGGCGTGCCGAGCATCCAACACCGCACGGCCACCGCTGGCGCACCGGGGATTCACCCGGTCCCGGGGATTCACCGGGTGCCGGGGCATCACCCCCTCCCCGGGGAATCACCTCCCTGACGGCATCACCCT
>NW_021937596.1:0-1107 GCF_001715985.3 Manacus vitellinus
CCCACCCCGCACCTGCGGCTTTGCTCTGGGGGGCCTCTGATATCCCCATGTCTGTTCTTCTCCCGGGGAAGCACCGTGGAGCCCAGTCCTGTGGCACCGTCCCCCTCCCTCCACGGCACGGCCTGTTTCCACCCCCGCTCTGGTCCCTCCGCTTGGGAAGGTGCGAGAAGCTCGGTCGTCCTCGCCAGGGGCCCCGGGGTGCCCTCTTGCCGTGGCATCAGTGCCGGGAACGGGGGGGCCGGCGGAAAACCCTTTCGCCTGGAGCCCCTTCCTCGGCCGCGGCTGGTGCACCCCGTGGGGGGAGCGCTCCCCGGGGCGCGGGGCCGCCGCAGCCCGGTGGAGCCGGGAGGAGGGGAAGGCGGAGGCCCGGCTGCTTGTGAGAATTGTTATTTTTCATCAATCACCCGCAATTTGTGTAAGTGCCCCGGACAGGACACCAGCCGTCCTGCTGGCTGGGGTCACGGAGACAACACAGCGATGGAGAAGAGCAAATTGCATTTGCTCACCAGCTCACAGATCCAAATTACGGCCTTCGCATGGCGCGGGGAAGGGAGCGAAAGGTCCATGTGACATGAGGGAAATATGAAGGACTTTGACAGGTCTTAAACGGCCTGGCGCCAAGGCCTAAGTCTACGTTGCTAAAAATACGATAAAACGGATGATGAGTGGAGTGGGCAGGATGAAAGGGGAAGAGCGAGCGGGGCCGCGCTGCGGGGCGGGCGGGGGGCGGAGGCGGCCCGATGGGACAGTTTCTCCGGGCTGGACCGGGACAGATCCCCAGGACGGATCTCCGGGACGAATTCGCGAGACGGCCCGGCCTCCATCCGCCCCAGCCTGGGGACCGCACGCCGGTGTAGTGCCGGGCCCGCAAGGCGGGCAGGGGCGGCTCCCGGAGCCGGACACGGTGGCCCTGAGTGCGTTGTGGTTGAAAACCCTGCCTGGAAGGGGCTGCGCGGGGACAGCTCTCGTCCCCTGTCCCCGGGGCACAGCTGCCCTCAGGGTGGGAGCCGAGACCGTCGGTTCCTCTCTCCCTGCCCCGTGCTCGGTCACCGACGGGGCGATGCGCGGCCTGTCCCGACCATGGGTGCAGGATCCCGAGTCGTGTCC
>NW_021937597.1:0-1906 GCF_001715985.3 Manacus vitellinus
CCCGGGACGCCAGACACAGTAGAACGGCAGGCCTCGGCCGGGTCACGCGCCCCTGCCCTCGGGCTGCCCCTAGGCCCGGTGCGGGGCGCGACGGTGGCGGGGCTGCCTGTACCCTCGAAGCGGGCAGCCGTGGCGCGGGGAGCGGCGGGGCAGCGGTGCGGGACCTGGCGACGGGCGGGACCCGAGGGTGTGGGGGGTCTTAGGCGGCGAAGTGAGGTGGGCGGGGTTTGGGCGCGAGGGTAGCCGCGAGAGCTTGCCCCCCAGCCCCCTACTTCCTTTTCACCCCCAGCGAGCGACTGGATCCCAAGCAGCGCCCGCCGGCTGCGCCAGCGCCTCAGAGTTCCCCCGGCCCCCGGAGACCGAGAGCGGCCCTCAGCGACTCGGATTGCCAAAGAGACGGCGGAGGAGCGGCTCGACGGGCCGGCACCGTAGCCCCCCAAGGCGCCCGGCGCTTCCCCGCTCGGGACGCTGCCCGGCGCTCGGCCGTGGCGCCGCCGCCGGCGGGCGGCCGAGAGCCCCGCCGTACGCCCGCCCTCCGCCGCGGCCGGCGCCGCACACGCCGCCGGACCGCACCCGCTAGCTGCCCGCCGCCACCGCGCGCCCCCGTCATCCACTCGCCGCAGCAGGCGGCCCTCGCCAGCCCAAGCCTCTGTCGCTGGCGAGATCGCCACCTCGGCGCGGACAAGCGAAGGAAGCCGCGCGGCGAGGCGCGTCCCACCCGGCACCGCCGTGCTGGGCGGTGGCGGCCCGTCGCGTTCGCCGCCGCGGCCGCGCTCGCCGCGCCGCGCATGTTGCCCCTTCCCCAACGGCGGCGGTCTTGCCCCGGCCGCATCTACTACACGGCGCCCTTCTACCCCGGCTACACGAACTACTGCTCCTTCGGGCGCCCTGCACGGGCACCCCGCCGGCGCCCCGCCGCCGCCGCCCCCGGCGCCCACTTCAATGGATTAAACCAGACTGTCCTCAGCAGAGCCGAGAGCCTGGCTAAAGACACTAAAATGATCAGGAGCCAGTCCCAAGTAGACCTTTGCAAAGACTCACCTTACGAACTGAAGAAAGGTATGTCCAACATTTAATATCGGCTTCTCCTCCCTAACCCCTCCTGGGACTGTGGTTTTGTTCTTTTTTTTTTTTTTTTAATTTATTTGAAAGAAATAATAAATTGCTTTGGCAGTTATTTTTTCACTACCAAAAGAAAAACAAAACAAAACAAGCAGAAAAAGACCAGCTCCCCCCCTCTCTCCCAGCACCCTCTTCAAAAGTTTATAGAGTCTATTGGAAATGACTGGGTGGAAACCGCCCAGAAATGTCTTAAGCAAGTGAAAAGCAAAGGAGTGACACGCTCTCTCTCACACACACAAAGAAGAAAGATTTGTATTAAATCTTATTCTGTATATTTAATGTAGCTTTTTTGTATTTAAATTGATAATACAGTATCTTTGAAGTAAATTATGAAATCAAGACACCTGTACAGGCATTAATGTTGTTTTCGTAATATAAATATATACATTTCTGTGTCTTTTTCCGAATTGTTTCATAGTTTTAAAATATATATATACAAGTTTAATTTAATTTTTTTATGCCTATTGTTTTTTTTCCCTTGGGTGTGAGTTAAACCATAATGCAAAAACAGGACAAAAAAAAGGAAATAGGTTATACGTATTAGATACAAAAAACTGCAGCCGCCTTTGTAAAATGCAAATATTTAATTAAAAGAGATTTTTAACAGAATCAAAACCACTCTCTTTTTGCAACGGGCATATACGTGCATAGCTGAGAAAAAAACAAATACATGCGTTAAAAGAGACGCGGGGCTCCATTTAGGACCTCACAGTAGTACCTGAAGTGTTTTTCGAAGTGACAGGCAATTTCTAAAAGGTCGGGGGGCTCCGGAGACGAGAGCCGC
>NW_021937598.1:0-4427 GCF_001715985.3 Manacus vitellinus
GGGATGGATCCTACAAATATGGAATTATTTGGGATGAAGGGACTTTAAAAATCATCCAGTTTCATGGGCAGGGATGGATCCATACAAATATGGAATAATTTGGTTCCATGGGCTGGGAAGGATCACACAAACATGGAATAATTTGGGGTGGAAGGGACTTTAAAAATTATCTGGTTCCGTTGGCAGGGATGGATCTTACAAACATGGAATGATTTGGTTCCATGGGCAGGGATGGATCCTACAAATATGGAATTATTTGGGATGAAGGGACTTTAAAAATCATCCAGTTTCATGGGCAGGGATGGATCCATACAAATATGGAATAATTTGGTTCCATGGGCTGGGAAGGATCTTACAAACATGGAATGATTTGGGGTGGATGGATCATAAAAATAGGGAATAATTTGAGGTGAAAGAGACCTTAAAAATCATCTGGTTCCATGAGCAGGGATGGATCATATAAATATGGAATAATTTGGGCTGGAAGAGACCTTAAAAAATACCTTGTTCCATGGGCAGGGATGGATCAGACAAATATGGAGTAATTTGAGGTGGAAGGGACCTCAAAAATCATCTGGTTCCATGGGCAGGGATGGATCATACAAACATGGAATAATTTGGAGTGGAAGGGACTTCAAAAATTATCTGGTTCCATGGGCAGGGATGGATCACACAAATATGGAATAATTTGGTTCCATGGACTGGGAAGGATCTTACAAACATGGAATAATTTGGAGTGGATGGATCATAAAAATAGGGAATAATATGAGGTGAAAGAGACTTTAAAAATCATCTGGTTCCCTGGGCAGGGATGGATCATACAAACATGGAATAATTTGGAGTGGAAGGGACTTTAAAAATCATCTGGTTCCATGGGCAGGGATGGATGAGAAAACTAAGGAATAATCTGGGGTGAAGGGACCTTAAAAATAGTCTGATTCCATGGGCAGGGATGGATCACACAAATATGGAATGATTTGGGGTGGATGGATCAGACAAATACTGAATAATTTGGGGTGGAAGGGACCTTAAAAATTACCTTGTTCCATGGGCAGGGATGGATTATAGAAATATGGAATAATTTGGTTCCATGGGCAGGGATGGATCATACAAACATGGAATAATTTGGGGTGGATGGATCACACAAACATGGAATAATTTGGGGTGGATGGATCACACAAACATGGAATAATTTGGGGTGGATGGATCACACAAACATGGAATAATTTGATGGGGTTTGTCTTCCCAAGTCCCCCTCACCCTCCTGGATCCCGACTGTCCCGGGAATGGCTGAGCCCCTGCCTACCCTGGGAAGTGGGAATGAATTCCCTGTTTGGCTTTTGCTTTCCTTATTAAACTATCTTTATCTCAACCCCCAGATTCCCTCCCTTTTATCCTGATTCTCTCCCCATCCCAGCCAGGGATTCCCTCCCTCCCGGTTGGATGTGGCTGCTCTTCCCTCTGGGATTAATCCCCAACACAAGACAATAATTTATAACTTTAAACAACCTGAAAAGCAGGCAGATTTTGCATTCCTGCCATCATTATCCTCAGCTACACGGGATTTTTGATTATTTTTTGCACCATCCTGAGAGCTTGTTAGTCCTGCTTTGACACCTGTGCTACTAAATTCGAGAGCAGTAATTGATTGCTTTTATTTAATTGATTGCTTTTATTTAATTGATTGCTTTTATTTAATTGATTGCTTTTATTCAGGCCTGCTCCTCACCTGGACGATTTCTCTTTGTCAGGCCGTGCAGTGCATTAAAAACCCGGGATTTTCCACAAGTTCTCGCTTTAGTGGGAGTAATTTTCCAACAGAACCTGTGATGGCAGATGGGTGGAATTGAGGGAATAATTGAGGGAATGTTCCTGGGAGTGGGGCCGGGTTTTGAAATTCGGATTCTTTGCCCGAGGGCATCATCAGGAGGTCTCGACTTCAGCTTTGTTATTTTAATTCTCTGGGGACTCTGTGAATTGTGGAAAAGTCCAAACCAGCCAAAGCCCAAAAAGCAGAAGAAAATGAACCTGGAAAACCGGGAAATGTTCCGCCCTCATCCAAAGCAGAGGAGCGAGGACAAACCCGAGCGTTTCATCTCCCTGCAAAGCTCAAATCCTGCTTTTTTATCCCAATTTAAATGGGAATTTAAAGCTGAATTATTTCTCTTTCTCCTGGCAGGGCACAGAAGAGCAGCTGCCTGTTTTTTGCAAAATTTTTCCCAATCTGTCCATCTCAGTGTCCTTCCCCTCCCCTCAAACGTTTCAGGATAATCCCAGAAATATGAACTTTATCCCACAAATAAGAACTTTATCCCACAAATAAGAACTTTATCCCGTACGGACACAAAGCTTTGCTGCTCGATTCCACCTCTGCTCCCAGTTAATTCCACTTGAGGGGAAAAATTTCTGGACTTTTGGGATCATTCCTTGCCGTGGGTATCAAAGCAAACACCCAAATGCCTGGACAGGATCAGGCAGTGAGAAGAGTCCTGTTATTTATGAGCTATGTTTGATGAGGTGTTGAATAGACTTTTACTCCTCTGCGAAACACTGAATTTAATCCTACTTTATATGGATATTTTTCTATGCTTTATATGGATATTTTCCTATGCTTTATATAGATTTTTTCTATGCTTTATATAGATTTTTTTCTATGCTTTATATGGATATTTTCCTATGCTTTATATAGATTTTTTCTATGCTTTCTATGGATATTTTCCTGTGCTTTATATGGAGTTTTTTCTACGTTTTATATAAATTTTTTCTATGCCTTATATGGATATTTTTCTATGCTTTATATGGATATTTTTCTATGTTTTATATAGATTTTTCCTATGCTTTATATAGATTTTTTTCTATGCTTTATATAGATTTTTTCCTATGTTTTATATGGAGTTTTTCCTATGCTTTATATAGATTTTTTTCTATACTTTCTATGGATATTTTCCTATGCTTTGTATGGATATTTTCCATGCTTTCTATAGATTTTTTCTACACTTTATGTGGATTTTTTCTATGCTTTATATGGATATTTTTCTATGCTTTCTGTGGATATTTTCCTGTGGTTTATATGGAGTTTTTTCTATGTTTTATATCGATTTTTTCTATGCTTTATATGGATATTTTCCCATGTTTTATATAGATTTTTTCTATGCTTTACATGGATATTTTCCTATGCTTTATGTAGATTTTTTCTATGCTTTAAATGGATTTTTTCTATGCTTTATATGGATATTTTCCTATTATTTATATAGATTTTTTTCTATGCTTTTTATAGATATTTTTCTATGTTTTATATGGAGTTTTTTCTATGCTTTATGTGGATTTTTTCTATACTTTATATGGATTTTTTCTCTGCTTTAAATGGATATTTTTCTATTTCTTTATAGATTTTTTTCTATACTTTGTGTGGATTTTTTCTATGCTTTCTATGGATATTTTCCTATACTCTATATGGATTTTTTTCTATGCTCTATATGGATTTTTTCCATGCTTTATATAGATATTTTTCTCTCATGCTTTTTCCTGGAATTACTGTCTTTCCATGCAGATGATCCAGAACTGGGTTTGGAGAATCCCATACCCAAAACTGAAGCCATTTGGAGAGATGAGGAATCAGTGCCAGAAGGTGAAATATCCTTGAAATCCCTTCTTTTTTCCCTGAATTATTGTCCTTCCATGAAGTGGAGCCATAAAATTATCCTGAACTGGGTTTGGAAAATCTGAAGCCATTTGGAGAGATGAGGAATCAGTGCCAGGAGGTGAAATATCCTTGAAATTCCTTATTTTCTTCCCTGAATTATTGTCTTTCCATGCAGTGGATCCATGAGATGATCCAGAACTGGGTTTGGAGAATGATATCCAAAAATCTGAAGCCATTTGGAGAGATGAGGAGCCAGGAGGTGAAATATCCTTGAAATCCCATCTTTTTTTCCCTGAATTCTTGTCCTTCCATGGAGCCCTGAGATGATCCTAAAGTGGGATTGGAGAATATGCTGGCACAGCTGCTCCAGAGCTGGGAACATCTGGGCAACAAAATGGGGTGTGATGGGTCTGGATTTATTCCCTAAATAAAATCCCAGTGGTGCTTCGCCTGATCCCAGTTCAGCTTCAGAAATGGTTCAGGATTCATAAATGGATTCAGGAATAAGGATCCTGGATTGAAGGGCTGGATGTTCCTCTTCTTCCCAAAACCAAGGAATTGAAGTCACCCAGTCTTGGGCAGCAATTGGGAACCATCAATCCGCCCTCCTTGGTGCTCCCAAATCCCTCAAATTAAGGAAACACCCCCCGTTAATCCATATATTCCCAGAGAAATTGTGGAATCCCAGTCCCTGGAAGTGTCCAAGGCCAGGTTGGATGGAGCTTGGAGCAACCTGGGCTACTGGAAGGTGTCCTTGCCCGTGGCAGGGGTGGGATGAGATGGG
>NW_021937599.1:0-1680 GCF_001715985.3 Manacus vitellinus
CTGAACAGGTCGGCCAAACTGAACGAGTACGTGAAGCGGATCCGTCTGCCTTCGCCACACATCGACCTGAAGCCCGGCACCGTCTGCTGCGTGGTGGGCTGGGGGGACACCTCCAACTATGGCAACCAGCCCGCTGAGCTGATGGAGACCAACACCACCATCGTCAAGCGGAGCCTCTGCCAGACGCTGTGGAGGGGCAAGGTCTCGGCCAACATGCTGTGCGGGGCCAGCCCCAACGCCACCCTGCAGGGCGTCTGCACCGTGAGTGCACCCCCGGCCCCGGCCCCACTGCCCCCACTGGGAGACCCACTAGGCTCCCTCCAACCTCCTCATTTTGCAGGGTGACTCTGGGGGACCCCTGATCTTCAAGAAAAAGGTTTATGGCATCGTCTCATTCTCTGGGAAGAGATGTGGGGACCGCCGGTTCCCCGACATCTACACCAAGATCTCCAACTACATCGGCTGGGTGCATCGCACTGTGCGAGGGCCCCGCCAGCAGAAGGGGAGGCCAGAGCCTAACATGGCTGGGAGGGGGTCCTGGGGGCGGGCTGTGGGGAGAGGGGCTGAGATGTCTCCCAAGAGGGGAGAAAAGGGCCAGAACTCCCACATCCTCCAGCTCTGGTGGGGGCTGGGAGCTGATGCCCAGGGTTCCTTGACCCAGGACTCTGCCCACTGGTGAGGGGTGTCATGTCCTCCTCAGGCTGTAGCAGAAGCCCCAGCACCTCACGCAGCCTCTTGTGGCAGCAACATTTTCCTTCTTCAATAAACCCCCATCCCACTGCTTCCCTCTGTGCTCTGGTCCCCCCGACTTGTCCTGGGTGTGGGCGGATGGAGCAGGGGGTGCAGGAGGAAGAAGGGGAATGTGGCCCCCACTCAGGCCCAGGCCCTGCCCCAGAGGAGCCAGGATCTGCAGCCAGGTGCTGCCACCCCAGCTGCCTTCCCGTCAGGGGTGGGGCTCCCCATCCCATCCCATCCCGTTCCATCCCATCTCATCCCATCCCGCCTCATCTTGTTCCATCCCATCCCACACCACACCCTTCCTGCTGCTCTACAGGACCCCCCAAACAGGGGAACCACAGACACCCCCCGGGGTCAGGCGGGCTCCCAGCTGCGCTGGCGGAGCCCACAGGGATCCGTCGGGAGCCTCACCCACCTCCCCACCCACAGACGGGCGCTCACCCCGTGGCAGCTGGGTGCCCACAGTGGCCAGGGGACATGTGCTGAGCTGCTGCTGGGTCTCAGCTGAGACACGTGTGGCTCTGCCCGGCGTCGTCTCGGAGAACAGACTCAGACATTCCCTGCTTCTGGCTGTTTGTTTTATCTGCAAATTGCTGGCACCCTCTGGCTGCTGCAGGGCCTTGCACAGGGTCAGGGGACACAAGCTGCGGTCACCAGTGGCCCTGGGGACACCCAGTAGAGGACAGACCCCTGCCAGGCTGCCAGCATCCAAGGAAGCCCCAAATCCCAGGGGGGTGCTGGCAGACGCAGTGTGGGGCAGAGATTCCCTGGAATGCCGGGACAGGGCTGCCAGCCCCGGGGCTTCCACACACTGCCAGGGAGCCTGGAGAGCCGGCGCCTGTCCCAGCTTGTCCCAGACCACCCAAAAACTGGTGGGAAGGTGGCTCCTGACTCACAGCCATGTTTTGGAGGCTGAAATCTCCCGCTCATCACAGGAGCTGC
>NW_021937600.1:0-1594 GCF_001715985.3 Manacus vitellinus
ATGGGAACGTTTAAGTGCCCGATCCGTCTCTCCCCGCCCCGCCCCGCCAGCCCCGTTCAATCCCGCTCCGGTGGCCCATAAAACGATATTTCACAGCGCGGGGGGAGCGCTGGCTGACGGCTCTGGGAAGCCGTTCAAGAGCTCGGACACACGGTGGAGGTTCTGCAAACAAACGCTGGAAATCAATGGAACAGCGGGATGTTAACGAAATTCCACGACCGGCAAACACCGGCAATTACCGGCACGGAGAAAGATTTCTCTGGGTTTAAACCATTTTTCAAGGCAAGAGCTCGACTGAAGCAACAGCCCTCTGAGCCACCTTGGAAGCTGTGGCTGCCCCAAACCTGGAATATTCAAGGATAGGTTGGACAGGGCTTGGAGTGACCTGGGCTAATGGGAGGTGTCCCTGCCCGTGGCAGGGGTGGGACTGGAGGGTTCTGAAGGTCCCTTCCAGGCCAATCCAACCCATTCTGGGATTCCAAGACTCAATGAAATGCCGGTCGCGGCTCTCCCCGGCTCCTGGAGAGAGTCATCAGCCATTCAAAAATTAATTAAAACCAAGGATCTCATTTAATTAAAGGTGTGCAGCGAGGAAGTTGTTCTATTAGTGAGAAAGTCAATGCGCGGAGCTTCATCTTCAGAGAGCTGCTGCAGGAGGGGGGAACCCTCTCACCTCCCTCCCCGAGCACGGAGACAGGGATTTCAATCCCAAATTTGATGGGAACGTGTGGTTTTCTCACAGGCTGGGGAACCCGGGGCAAGAAATCAGCTTTTTGGTTAAAACGAAGGCCGGAATGTCTCAAAAGGGGGACGGCGAGCGGCGGGTGCCGGAGCCCCCCCGAAACTCCCTCCTGCTGAAACAACCCCCACGTGGCTCTGAACACCCGACAGGGCGAGAGGATTCCGGCTCTCCCATCAAATTAACAGCCCTACCCCGGGTGGGGGCTCACCAAGGTCTGTTTCCAGGGAAGCAGCAGCTCGGATCCGCTGTGCCGGATCCCACGGGGGATGGAACACGCAGTGCTCCATCCGGGGGTCCTGCTCCCACCCCAGCCCCTTCCCGCGGGCTGAGGATGGACACGGGCACGTCTGGAGCAGCTGGAAACGCTCTGAGACCGGGGATGGCAAAAGAGCTCCAAAGTCAGGGGCTCCCTGAGGACTCAGTAGTCCCTGAGGGACCCCAGAGTGGGGGGACCTGCCCCAATCAGGGGCTGTTTGGGGATTCAGCAGCCCCTGAGGGACCCCAGAGCGGGGGCACCTGCCCCGTTCAGCTCGTGCTGGGGCAGAGCCAGGTGCTGGGGGAAGGATCCCCTCCAGAACAAGCAGGACTCCCAGGAATCCTCGGGGTCCCAGGCTCCTGCTCCCAGGAGCGTGAAGGCAGAGGGGGGAAGGGGAGACGGGTCATTTGTGGTGCCATCCCACGGTTCATCCTTGGCTGAACTTGCCATGCTTGGACTGCCAGGCAATGTGCCGGGAGGGGAATCCATCCTGGAGATCCATCCCGGAGGCCGGTGAGGCGGTGACAGGGAACAGGCAGGCGGTGGAACATCCCCCAGTCCTGGAGCACTCGTGGGCTCACAGAGCAGGGGGGGAT
>NW_021937601.1:0-1539 GCF_001715985.3 Manacus vitellinus
GCGCCGGGGCTGCCCCCGGCCGGGTAGCGGGCGATGCTCCGGGGCTGCCACACTCCTCTGCTGAACCGCTGCATGCTTTAAACTGCTTAAATAACCCTTTAAAAGGGATTTGGCATCTCAGCTCCCCGCGCAACGCCCAGAGCATCCCTCCCTGTTCGGGGGCTCCCGGCTGCCTGGCCCGCCTTAACCTCCAGGAGCCGCCCCTGGTTTTTTGGGGAAGGCCGGCGTTGCGTGGGTGCGGTGGAGCAGGCGGCAAGAAGGCCTGCGGTGACACGCGGGGGATCCGGCACGGTGCCGGAGCCCGTCCGCACATCCCGCTGCACCGTGTGCCAGCCCCCCCATCCCCGGCACGGCCGGCTTGGCAAGGGACCTGAACGCTCATCGCGTTCACGCCCCCCTGCCGCCGTGGGCAGGGACAGCTTCCACTAGACCAGGTTGTTCAAATCCCCGTCCAGACTGGCCCTGGACACTTCCAGGGATAGGCACAGGCACGGCTGCACGGCTGGGCACGCTGGGCGCAGGCAGGGTGGGAAGAAGAGGTGCTGAGTATGGACAAATGTGTCTAGGAAGAGCTGGAGGAGAGTGAGTCTCCGACTGTGACTGGAGGGAAGGAGCCAAGAGCTGGCAGTGCTGCCCTTCCTCCGCACCCCGGCGCGGGGCGAGGGTGGGGGGAGCAGCCGTGAGACACGCTCGCCCCCAGGTCTGACACTTCCTGTCCCCTGTCACCCGCAGTGAGGCAGGAAAGGGACTTTTGCCTGGGTTGTCCCTTCTGCACACCCTTTACCTGCGCCCTCTTCTCCCCGGTCAGCCCCTTCACGGGAACGGCTTTCGCGCCTCACGGGAGAGGGGCTGCGCACCCCGGGAGACCCCTGACCCCCCAAGAGAGAAACCTCACTCTTCCCTCCCCGGCAAAGCTGCTTTCCTGCTCGCAGCCCCTCCACGCAGGGATCCGAGCAGTGCCATCGGGCTGGAGCTGCCATCCCCCCGGCTTTGTGCCCCCCGTGGCCCCGAGAGTGAGCTGGGCAGGATGGATCCAGCCCCACCTCCCGTACGGGACTGGACGACCCAGCCTGGAGCTGATGGTTCGCGGTGCGTTGCAAAGGATGCACAGAGTTTTCCGTGCTGCGATCCCAGCTTCTGTAAGCTCCGCTGAAATCCCAGCCCAGCCCGCCTGCATGCTCACCCACAGAGCCGGCTCCGCTGTGCTCGCCAGTCTTCCCGTCTCCTCTTCCCTTCCCGATCCGCAGAGCGTGGCGTGGGAGCGGTCGCAGGCAGGCTCTGGATGATGAAAAGAGCTGGGAACGGGAGCGGGATTCAGTTCATCTGCTCGGTGCCTGCGGGGAGCCAGAGGAGCGCGGCGCTGGGCTCCGGAGGCGGCTGGGATACAGCCCCGGCGCCGGGCTGAGAACAGCGGGGCTGCACAGGCGGGGGAGGGTGGAGAGGGACGGGGCAGTGGAGCAGAGCAGGGCAGGGCAGCGGCTGGGATGCAAAATGAGCTGCTCGAGCAGCTCTGGGGCAAGCAATGAGTTGGGGGGGCGG
>NW_021937602.1:0-2645 GCF_001715985.3 Manacus vitellinus
CCCTCCCCACTGAGCTCCACTAGACAAACACTCCAACGAGATAAGGCTGCCGAGTCTAAAGGAATTAACCTCTGCCCGCCGCCAAAAATTAATTACATTTGCAGCCTTGTATGCAAATTCAAGGGCACAATTAGAGATGCAAAGAGGGGCTGTGGTGGAACAAATGCATCTGTGACAGTGCCGGGCACTGCCAGGCTCTCCCATGTGTCCACCCCGATTCTGTGCCCCCCTGTGAGGAGCTGGTCCTTCCTGAGCCCAACCCTCGGGGTTATCAGTTTATTTACCTCCAGTATTAGATATTTATTTATAATTTGTTATGTAATAATAATTATTGCCAATTATTCTATTTTAAATTATATTTATTTATATTATTTTAATTATTATTTATTATTCTATTCTTTCTATTATTTATTATATATCATCTATTCCAGGTTATAGATATAAATCTATATTATGTTATATACTTATATAATTATAAGTATATAAATATATATAATGGTATTTTATTGTTAATATAAGACAAACAAAATTTATTTTATTATTTTTTTTATATTTTTTATTTGAAACCAAAATTTTTTTTTTTTTTGTTTTAAAAAAAAATTTATATATATATATCGAATACATTACAAATAATAATATGAGTATAATATAATCTTAAATATATATAAGTATAATAATACTATAATATATAATACATAAATTTTCATTATTATTTATTTATGCTATTCTTCTATTAATTCTATTTATATCATTATCCAGCGTTATGATATATACTATATTATATCTTATTATAATTAATATGTAATTACTATATAAGTATTTTATATATTACATATATTATTATTACTTAAATATATAATATATTATAATTATTAATATAATATAAGTATAATATAATATATTAAATACCATAAATTAATATAACAATATATAATATATATGCATATAATGCATATATATTTTACAGTATTATATATACTTATATAATGCATTATATATATTTAGTATATATTATGTATTATAATGTAAAATATGCAAATAATAATATTTATATAATAATATTCTATCTATAATTTTATATATTATATTATGTATTATAATTTACATAATTTAGTTATATATAATATAATAAGGTTATATAGTATATACATACATTCCAATTTATATAATATATAAATAACATTTTTATATTAAATTATAGGAGGGTTTATATTTATAAGTAACACAAAATTTTATTTTATTGTCTTTATTTATAATTTTCTGGGGAATAATTTTTTTCAAGGCCTGAGTGGGGCATGGTGGGGTGGGGACATGGGTGGTGCCAGCACCCACATCCTGGGGGTCAGTGAGGGATAATCCCTCCCCCAGTTGGGTGCCCACCCTTGGATGAGTGCTCAGAGCAGCAGGAGTTGGGAATATCCACAGGAATATCCATTTTCAGTGGTGGGACCATCAGGATTTGGGGGGATATCAGCTGGGATATCTATTTTCAGTGGGGGGACCATCAGGATTTGGGGGATATCAGCTGGGATATCCATTTTCAGTGGTGGGAACATCGGGATTTGGGGGGATATCAGCTGGGATATCCATTTTCAGTGGTGGGAACCTCAGGATTTGGGGGATATCAGCTGGGATGTCCATTTTCAGTGGTGGGAACCTCAGGATTTGGGGGGATATCAGCTGGGATATCCATTTTCAGTGGTGGGACCATCAGGATTTGGGGGATATCAGCTGGGATATCCATTTTCAGTGCTGGGACCATCAGGATTTGGGGGGATATCAGCTGGGATACCCATTTTCAGTGCTGGGAACACTGAGTTCAGACACCCAGGGGACCCAAAGGCGATGGCAGAGAAAGCTGCTGCTGAACCCCGGGCTGGGACCCCGGGTGGGTGCAGCAGTGCTGGGGGGATCCCTCCCCCCTTTCTCGGGTGGACCCTCAGGGGAGGGACCCGGGGGGTCTCTGTGCCTCTGTCACCAGCGAGAGGCCAAACAAGGGGCTGTCCTGGCTCGGGGGGGGGGTGGGAGAGGCCACTCGTGTCCCCAGGGCCAGCTGGGCAGGACAGCAGGGCCACAGCCCCGGGAATTAGAGCTCGTTCTGCAGCTCCCAATTAGCCCTAATTGAATTAATTAGCAGCGGCGCAGGGGAGGGCTCCCACCCAGCGGGAGGAGGAGGATGTGCCATGGCAGCACCTCGTCCCCTCGGGTCCCTCCTGCCCAACCAGGGTGGCACCAGGCCCTAAATGTGTTGTGACCCCCCCAGGACGGGGCTCTCTGCTCCAAAATCCTCAGGCTGGGAGCTGAGACCTGGGGCAGTTGTGACAGGGGTGTGTGGAGGGGGGGACTCCCCAGTGCCCCGGGGGGGGGACTGCGGCATGTTTCTGGTCATGATCTGTCATGATTTTCATCTAAGCCCCCCCCCCCCTCCCCGGGGATGGGATGGGGAGAAAAATCGGGAAAGGGAAAACCTGGGGGGTGAGATAAGAACAGTTCAGTAATTGATATTAATAAACATATAATAACGAGACTAATAGTAATGGTGGTAGTAATAGCACTAATAGTATTACTGTATATTATGTATTATATATTATATGTATCATATATATTATATATAATATATTTAATATAATAATATATACAATAAT
>NW_021937603.1:0-1451 GCF_001715985.3 Manacus vitellinus
GAGAGCTTTGCCGTAGGAAGCCGAGGTAGGCGAGCAGTAGCCGTGCGGGGCTCCCCCCGCCGGGCTGTAGTAGTCGGAATCCGTAGCCGAGGACTCGGGTAAAGTGGGAGATTCCTGGGACGGGTGGTGCATGGCTGCAGCCGTCTGGAAAGTAGCCTGGAAGTCGCCGGATCTGATGTTGGGGACCCTTCTGTCAAATACTCCTGTCATAGCTGGGAGCCGGCGGCGGGCTGGGGGGTGCGGCGGGGCTGCTCGGTCTAAGCAGACATGTCTGGGGGAGAGGCTTGCGGCGCAGGTTTTCTGTCTCCGGCAGACTGCTGGCTGGGGCGCAGCATAGGCTTGGTTAAATCCTTAATTGCGCTCTTACGCACAGCAGGGTGGATCGGGTTCCATTGGCCAGAGCAATCGGGAGCAGCGACACCCTAACTCGTCCAACTAGTTTAGCACAACAAAGCTTCGGCTTAAAAAAAAAAAAAAAAAGTCCCATTCAAGCTCTTTTAAAGTGAATACCAACAGCAATCTCCGAGCCGGAGTGTCGCGATTGGGAGGTTTCCGGCTCCCCCCACTCCTGCAGCCAGCGAGGGGTCTCGGCCAGCAGCCCTCGCCGCCCTGCAGCCCGGTGCCCCCGCACCCCTACCTGCAACGCCGCGGGGGAAGGCTGCAGCCACGCCATTCGGATTTGCCATCCGGTCCCCCTTGGCTGTGTTGATGGCTTGGGAGCAACGCACCGTGCGCTCCTGGTTCCCAGCACGTTTTCTGATCTGGTGACGCTAAATATTAGTGTCTGACCGGACTGTTTCGCTCGGGTCGTCCTCCCTCGCAGGGGGAACGCCGGCCGGGATCGCCGCGCTAAATACAGCAAACCCTATTACCCCCAAATATCTCGAATTTTAGTTACATCATTTCCTGCATTTCCAAGACCCTTGCACGGCCTGAAGCCAGGCGGGAGACTCCCGGCATGACGCCAGCGTGGGAACGTGGGGGAAGCTGCTAATGCACCATACGGCCTAAGGGCACCCCCCCCTGCGGATTTTGCGAAAGGCGACCTGCCCGAGGAACGATGTCCGTGGGTGGAGAGCCCCCGACCCCCTCGCCAGCGCCGGCGAGGCGAGGCGCGCCTGTGACCGCTCGGCCCCACGCGTGCCCGCACCTCAGTGCCTCGTGGCGATGCTCACCATCTGGTTCGGCTCCAGCCCAGGGTCAGAAGCCCTTCGTGAAGGGAGCTCAAATCACCCTCACGCGTAGGCAGGACCACTGTGAGGCCGCCGTGGGGTTTCTCGACTTGGAGGCCGTCGCAAGAGCTCACTTTCCGGGTGACAGCCCCCAAGAAGTGACTGCTGCTGTGCGGAGGTGTCCTCCCCACAGCACCCTGGCCAGCAGCACCTTCCTTCACCTGTACCGGGTTTTCTGAGCCCATCTACGCAGCCATGTCCCAGGCAACGGTCTCCGCG
>NW_021937604.1:0-1453 GCF_001715985.3 Manacus vitellinus
AGGCCCCAGAGATGCCGCCAGGACTGGAGCCCCTCTGCTCTGGAACCAGGCTGGGAGAGCTGGGGGGGTTCCCCTGGAGAAGAGAAGGCTCCAGGAACACCTTGGAACCCCTTCCAGGGCCTGAAGGGGCTCCAGAAGAGCTGGAGAGGGACTGGGGACAAGGGATGGAGGGACAGGACACAGGGAATGGCTTCCCACTGCCAGAGGGCAGGGAGAGATGGGATATTGGGAAGGAATTATTCCCTGGGAGGGTGATGAGGGGGCTGGGATGGAATTCCTAGAGGATACCCCATCCCTGGAAGTGTCCAAGGCTGGGTTGGATAAACTTGGAGCAACCTGGGATAGTGGAAGGTGTCCCTGCCCATGGAAAGGTGGGACGGGATGAGCTTTGATGTCACTCCAATCCAAACCAGTGTGGGATTCCACGACCCAGCGGCTGGATGGGGAACCCCCCACTCTTCCCAACGTGTGAAGGGGATCCCACCCTTCCCACGGGATGGAAACGCCCCGGGATCCCTCTGGGAATGGTGGCCAGAGGCGTCATTCCCATCCAGCCCCTGTAAAGCTCCGGGGGGGTCTCACGCTGGGTTGGTCAATACCCCGCAGGAATCCCGAGGGTGCGGCGGCTCCGGCTCGCCCCGGCTTGCCCGCTGGAGGCGAGAACCTGATTTATTGTCACAACCTGCAAAGCCCCGGGCAGGGGACACGGCCAGGCTGGGGAGGGGACACCTCCCCGCTGTCCCGGCACCGGCACTGGCACAGAGCTTTGGGCTCCCCGGGAGCTCCCAGGCTGTGCCCCAATCCCGCCCAGCACCTGGAAAAGGGGCAACACCCTCGAGGTTCCCCTTTTTCCTGCCGGCTCCCCCCTTTTTGGGGGATGCAGGAGGAACTGCGCCGTCCTTTCCCTCCCGGAGGGAAGGGGGGAGGGAGCTGCCAGGGCCCGTCATCCGATCCCAGTGTAAACTTAGCTTGGCCTTTGGGAAAGGACTCGGGGTGGCAAAGCCCGCAGTAAATCACGGCCCCGGATGCCACTGATGCCTCGGGATTAGCGAATCCCACAGCCCGGACTGGGCCGGGATTGGAGTCTGCCAGGGGAACCAGAGGGTGCTGCCCACCTGGGACCCCCAGCTCCTGGAGGGGGAGCGGGATGGAAATCCTGGATTTTAGGAGGAGATGGGGAGAGGTGTGTGTCAGTGCTGGGTGTGGGGTCAGTGCTGGGTGTGGGGTCAGTGCTGGGTGTGGGGTCAGTGTTGGGTGTGGGGTCAGCAATGGCTGTGGGGTCAGTGCTGGGAGTGGGGTCAGTGCTGGGAGTGGGGTCAGTGTTGGGTGTGGGGTCAGTGTTGGGTGTGGGTTCAGGAATGGGTGTGGGGTCAGCAATGGCTGTGGGGTCAGTGTTGGGTGTGGGGTCAGTGCTGGGTGTGGGGTCAGTGCCGGGTGTGGGGTCAGTGCTGGG
>NW_021937605.1:0-15948 GCF_001715985.3 Manacus vitellinus
GCTCCGCTTTTTTTTTTTTTTTTTTTTCAGGAGCAGATTTGGGAAAGGGGGTTCGCCCCCGTCTGCCTCTCCGCCACCTCGTCACGCCCACCTCCTGTACCCCACTAAACCTCGGGGCACAGCAGAAAGACCTTGGTCAGGCTTGTGTTTCTCCCAGTGTTTTCCCTTTGAATCCAGCTCCTGGGAGGGCGGGGACACCGCCTGGCTTTAGCGTGGGGTTTATGTTTATGTATCTGACCTGTCTCATCTATTTCCAACACGTGGGTTTGTTCAGAGGAAAATCCGGCAAAAAAACCACAAACAACAAAACAACTAAACGCCAGAAACTGATCCCATGAATTCTACTTTTTTTTTTTTTTCCCCCTTTCTTTGTCTTCCCCTTGGGCCGTGGTTTTTAGCACTGGGGAGGTTTCATCCGAAGCAATGTGTCCGGCTTTGCAGGTAATGTCCAAAAAAGAGGGATGTGAATGAGCAGAGGAGCCCGAGAGGAGGGTAAAATTACCGACGCAGGTATGTTCTCCCATCCTGTATTTTCATTCTGTAGACAGCTCTCCTACATTTCTTTTGGATTTTCGTTTTTTTTAATACAGGTTACAGAATGACAAAATAAACTCTTAAAACTTATTGCAAACATCCGCTCTACTCCCCCCTAGCTGTGCCATCTGCTCAAAGGAGGAAAGAAGACCTTTGTGCACTGAGAAGGATTTCAGATTTTGAGACATCCATGGCAGAAGTTAGAGTGTTTCAGTTAGTTTTGTGTTTATGAGGATTCCCATCTGTCTTGGTTATGCCTTTAAGTCAGGAGACTTATGCTGTAATTTCTGAGAGTAATGGCCCAAATTCATATAGTGATATAATTTAGAAATACAAATTAGCACTTGGTGTTTTGGAAATGGATTTATGCCCCAGTTCCAGCTGTATATGTTTGGAAGTCAAAACTGAGGGGAGTATCTATGAAAATGTGGGGGATTAAGTTTTTGTGACAGAAGCTATAAATTATTAACAAAGCTATGTTTTTCTTATTTTAAAAGAACGTAATTCTTGTTATTTTCATTTCTAGTGCAGGAAATCACCTCAAGAAGATGAAGCCTAATAAAGGAAAGACTTACACTCGGGAGAGAGACTATGTGTACACATTCAGTGCTGGAAATGAACATTTTGTGCTCACTGTGCCTCTCAAATTCCCCGTGCAAGAGAATATCAGTCATTTGCACGGACGTCTGATGGTTCTGCACAACCTACCATGCTTTGTAGAAAATGGTATGAACCCATTTCTTGAATCAGCATCACATATCTTTGTCCACAATTGTCTTGCAACTTGCTTTAAGGAAAAAAAAAAAGGGTATTTTAGTAGAGCAGTGTTAAAAAAAGTTTTTTAAACAGCAAAACATCGAAGAAAATCACTGTCAGTGCAAACAAGTAAGGTGGCCAAGGAAAAGGTTTTCAGAAAAACTATTTATGTTTCCTAGATGATTACTGGTACTTCTATTGGTGTGTTTTGTTGATGGACCATTCTCTTCTTGTTGTACAGACCTGAAGCAATCTCTGAACAAGTTCATAAAAGAGGAAACTATAAAAGATTACGATAGAGAAGCTGAAGTGGCCCTGGAAGCAGTGAAATCAGGAAAAGTAGACATCAACCAGCTGGCAGATACTTGGGCTAAAGCTTATAAAGAGGTAAGATTAAGGCTGGAAAGTTAATATTCAGGACTTGTTTTGTGAGAGTGTGTGAGTACAGACAGAATCACAGTTGTGAAGAGGCAAAATTACAGTGAAATTCACTTTTACTGAGTAATTCGTGCAGTTTTTTGTGTGAAAGTGAGCATTAAGTCCTCATCCTACAAGTTCTGTGTCAGGGTTTTCTTGAATTTAGTAGATTCAAAAGATACAAAATGAGGAAGTAAAGGGCTAGTTCGTTTACCAGTTGATATTCAAACAAAAATAGGCATAAGGATTATAGTGCATTAGAATTAAAGCAAGAGTGGTGTTTTTAAATTAAATTAAAGTGGTACTCCTAAATCTCAGTAGTAGCAATGAAGGCTATAAAGAGAAAGTGTACAATGGAGTGCAACCTCTTAGCTCATTTTTTGAGTTCATGTGACTCTTACATTATTTAGGAATGATGAGGATTTAGCTGGAATAAGGATTCCAGTTTTGCATGTGATCTTCAAAATAGTGGAATGGGAAAGAACTGGAGGGGTCCTAGTGAAGGCAAAAAAAGAGTTGACAGAAACTGCAGTATTTGGGGAGAAGTTTGTAGGAATTGAGTTTGCTTCTCATGGAATATAGAAAAATGTTGGGAAAAATTTCATAAAGAGCTTGCAAAACTGGCACTTTTGGGCCAGTCTTTGTTCAATAAAAGTAGCTTTTCTGAAATCACTGTTGTTGATCAAATTCTTAGTGACATCAGAGGTTAGTCATCCTTGATAGTAAAGCATTTTTATTTGCATAGCTGGTATTTTGGTCCTTATCTAAAATTCATCAGTTGCAGATACTGTGGACATTGCTGTTCTTTCCAAGTTGGTGTTGTGTGAAAATTCTTAAGTCCTCCCTGTAGTGCAAACCTTAGTGATTCTGCCTTCAGTTGCTTTGAACAAGAAAGAATATGGGAAAGGAGAAAATTTAAATCTAAAGTAGAAAGTTTAAATTAGGAGAGATGACGTACGTATGGTAAAAGCTGTGTGTGTGCCCACTTGGTTTTGCCCCACCATTGTGAGGGATCCTTGTATGTCCTAAAAGGTACCATGTGCTTTAAAATCTCTTTAAAATCTCTTTAAAATTCTTAGACAACGTTAGAACATGCCAGACCTGAAGAAACCAGCTGGGATGAAGATTTTGCAGATGTTTATCATGATCTGATACATTCTCCAGCTTCTGAAATGCTGTTAAACCTGGAGCACAATTATTTCGTCAGCATCTCGGAATTAATAAGTGAAAGGGATGTGGAACTGAAAAAACTACGGGAAAGGTATTCCTTTTTGTGTTTTTTATGTTTTCTTCTCTCTTATTGCATGTCACTGGGTGTATAAACTTTTAGGACAATGCATCAACTTGTATTTGTTTTGTGTAAACACTAAGTACGAGAGCATTTAGTGACAGGAGAAGGGAGAATGGATTCAAACTGACAGAGAGGAGGTTTAGATTGGATATTAGGAAGAAATTCTTCCCTGGGAGGGTGGGGAGGCCCTGGCACAGGTTGCCCAGAGAAGCTGTGGCTGCCCCATCCCTGGAAGTGTCCAAGGCCAGATTGGACAGGGCTTGGAGCAACCTGGGCTAGTGGAACATGTCCCTTCCCATGACAAGGGTATTGGAAAGAGATATCTTTAAGGTCTCTTCCAACCCACACCATTCTGTGATTCCATGATTCATGAGGGACAGCTGTCTTATATTACTTTGATGGCCTTAGCTTTTATTATTTTCAATGACTGAGGAGAATATAAGTTTTGATTTCTGTTGTTCTAACCACCTTAAAAGTGTTAAAGGGCTTAAGATATAAAGAATATGAAAAGATAAGCAAAAGACTTGAGGCAGCTATAAATCAGAAACTGTTGAATTTGAATCCCAAGTTCTGGAATAAGTTTGGATAGCTGCAGGTGACTTTTTTGTCCACAAGAGGGAACACAGACAGTGTTTTTCTTTTCCTGCCAGAATACTCTGAGTAGGTGTGTTTGAGCGTTCTGAGTGGCAATACTGCTCTTGAACTGTGAGTGTTCAAGCTCACATTATACAGTGCACATCTGTTCATATGGTTTCTCTGAGACTGAATTGTACATATTTCTAATTTGGGTTTAAATGTTGCCAGTAACGGGTTTGTAAACTTTATTGCTGCTTATTGGCTCTTCTCAAATGTGAAGGAGCAGTAATGTTTTAGAGATCAGGTGTGATGCAGCTGTGTATTGACTCTGATGGAATTTATCAGATCTATTTGTCATAACCAGAAAACTCCCTATTCTGGTGGCAGCTGAGAGTGTCCCAAATGAGTCTAGGTTGTTGTTTTGTTGACACAGGAGCTGACTTGGAATCCCTGATCCTTAACTCTAATTTGTTTTGTGGATATCCATTGCTAAATCTGGGAGTGATGTAACTATTCACTCTACCACTACTACTCCTCTTATCACAGCAAAGGGTGTTCTTCTGCCAGGTTTTTGAAGTCTGTGTTTCTCAACTCTTTCAGACAAGGAGCAGAAATGGATAAGGTGATGCAGGAGCTTGGGAAATCACTGACTGACCAGGATGTGAATTCCTTAGCAGCTCAGCATTTTGAATCCCAGCAGGTAAACTGAGGTCCAGTCAACTAAAACACATCATACACATAAATGTCTTAAAAAGAAAACCCAAACCACTCAAACTATCACTGTTGTCTTGTCAGGATTTGGAGAACAAGTGGGCTAATGAATTAAAACAGACTACTGCTATCCAGAAACAGGAATATCAGGAATGGGTGATAAAGCTTCATCAGGACCTAAAGAATCCCAACAACAGCTCAATTGGGTATTTAATTCCTCTGTGATCCTTACTTCCACCTGTAATAGTTCAAAGGACTTGCATTTATGTAATCTTTTAAATAGAATAATATAATCCTATTAGGGTCGTTATAATATCTGTATAAACATTGAAATAGGGTAATCAAAGCAAATCAAAGGCAAATAAACCACCATAATTAAATGTCTGTATTATTAGGAGTTTCTTCATTATGTAATGCTATAACCTTTCAGTATCAGAAAGTGTTCTACTGCACTGATATACAACTTTAGCTGAATGGAATTTCCTCCTATTTTGCCTTTATTTCCTATGTCTGTCTTTAACACTGTTTCACAAGACTTTTTGTTATCAGTTAAGGATGTTCTGCAGAATAATGGTGACTCGATACCATAATAATAGTTATAATGGTAACAATATCACACTTTTGGAATTAATAAGCCACTTGATGTGTACATCACTGGGCAGCTAAAAAAATGGCATTTTTTAGTGTGAACATTTATGGAGAGAGTGGATTGAAAAGCTTTCTGTTTGAGAAAATAGCAGGGAAATTAGAATTTGTAAGTGGTGGGGGGGATCCTTAGTCTTTATCACTAGTAACCACCACCTTTGCTACTAACAGGAAAACAGAAGGAGTAAAACCTGATACTTTCTTATCCCTCATGTTGGTAGAAGAGCCAGTCTGATGGTGGACACAGTAAAGAATTTATGGGAAACACCACCTTTGAACAAAGAGGCTACCAGGGATAGGAGGAGACAGGATGGATTGTAATGCATGAAACACTTCACTTTCCCATAAGTGTTTCCTTTTGGGATAAGGAAACTGAACATATAGAGCATGAGGGAAGAGAGAGAGGAGGGCAAAGATGTTGGAAGATCGTGCTGTATGTTTAGCTTTCTCACTACTTCCCTCAGGATATTTTTTTTTTTTGTCTGTGAATTCATGTTTTGGAAGTTCTTGTGCAGTTCTGAGGTTAGTCCCAGAATGTCCTAGGACTTCACAGCTCACAAGCAGTTTGGCCACATTCTAATCCAGCGATTCCAATCCCTGCAGACTGTGCAGGCTCTAAGCCCAATCCTCAAATATTTTTCCACAGAATTTTCATGTTGACTCTGTTGATTTATTTCCATGAGGCTCTAAAGATAATGAAATTGCAAAGGCTGTTCGTCCTTGACAGTGTGAACCTCTTTCCAGGTTCTGGCCTTCTTATTTTACTGCTGTAAAATAAGACCAGAGTGAAGTTGCTTGGAGCTGAAAGCTAGAACTGGAATGCTGGAATTCCAGAGAGACAGTGAGGATGTCTCAGCTTCATAATTTTGGGTGTTTATTGTAGATGTGAAGTGATGGTGTTTTAATCATTGCACCCTCATGCAGTGGCAGAAAGGGGGATCTCTCTGCTTGTGTTCAGTCTTAAAAACTATAGGTCCTTAATGCATTTGAAAATAATGCAGAGGAAGTCTGTAACAGATCAACTAGAAGGTTAAAGAGAGAGAGAGATGTGTGTGTGTTACACACATGTAGACATAAAAGAGAGATATGCACATATTTATGCATTATTATATTGCTTGTATGTGTGTATATGTATTTATCAGTGGTATATTTCAGTCCTGTTTCATCACTAGGCATTTGCAATGTTTATAAAACACCTTTGTAAGTTTATAAAACACCTTTGGAGATGAGGCACTTTGAAAACAGAGAGAAACATTTCATTGATGCAGACTCAAATTGGAGAGATGTTCATGTTGTTTCACGCAGCATCAGCAGCACTTATTGCATCACTAACAGACAGCTGAACTTATGGAAAAAATTGAAACTGATATCTGAAAAATTTCCTTGTAGGTTGAACACTGTGGAACATTTGATAAGGCTTTTTTTAACCTCCAATTTTGTGCAGGGAGAAAAAAGAAATGCTTTATCTGATAACTTCATAAATAAGTTTGCTATTATAAATAGGCTGAGAAGATTTTTTTTTTCCTTTTATTCCTGCATTCTTATTTTGTTATAAAACTTATTTTTATTTCTCAATCTTGGAATGCTTTACAAATAAGCCAAATCATGTAAATCTAACAGTGGAGTCTACTCTCCCTGCTGCCAGGAAGGTAAAAAAGCCCCAGATTAGTGGAGTTCATAGAGGTTTAGTGTCCTGGTTTCTAGAGACCAGCTGAGAAAACTTTAGGTAACTTTCACAGAGTTGTTGGTCTTGAACAAAAAATTAAGGATAAACCTCTCATTATGTATGTTTCTCATGATTTTAGTGATGAAATTAAGGTTCAGCCCAGTCAACTGAGAGAATCTGTGGAAGGAAATGGAAGAATTTATGAAGAACAAAGGTTGTTAGAAGAAAGCTTTACTATTCACTTAGGTAAGTGGAGTAAACTGACCCCAAAACCAAACATAAGAGGTGCTTATAAATAATGGATCTAAGCCATGTATTGTTTGCAGTATTTAACTGTCAATGTATATAATGTACAATTTGTTTTGTATTTGTTCTTTACTTGTGTAAAAGAATAGGATGGTTATAAACTGTATCAAGCATTATCTAGCTATCTAAAATGTACTTCATGGAAGACATCTCTAAAAGTAAGGTTTTATCCACTTTAGCAAAGTGACTCATGTAGAAAAGCACAGTAACATCAAAACCCGTAGTGTTTAAAAATGATATTTTAACTTTTCTCGGTAAGAAAACGTGGTTATCAAACTCAGTTCTCATGCTCAGTTAACAGAAGAATAGGTACTTAAAATTTGCATTTTTTGTTTGTGCAGTAGAGACTTCTTGTGTTGTTTTGACCTTGTTATGTGGCTTAAAAAATCACCAGCAAAGGCATCAGCCAAAGCAGTTTTAATATAAATTTGCAAAGGAGCAAAAAGGTTCAAAGGCAAGGTTCACTCTGTTGCTTACTATAGAGATAAAGCACACAAAGGAAAACTGGATTGTAATCAATCTAAAGTGATGTAGGCAGAGATAGGCAGTGACAATCCTCCAAGTGTCTCAAACCTCAGAGGTTGCCAGCTCTGAGAAGCTTCTCTATAAGAGGAAGATGCCAGTGCATCCTGCTGGGGTCCAGGAGAGCTCAAAGACATCCCTTAGAACCGCTGTCCATAGCAGTCATAAGATGATTGGCTTTAGTCATCTGTAAAATTTTCATCCTCAGGTCGGTAATTACTGGAGTTTCCAAACCAACTGGGAATTGTTTCCAAAACTCCAGCAGCAATGGTACCGTTCCCCTCAGGCCATGGTTCAGGTAGAGAATGTTTCAAGGCCGTCAGGGGATGTCCGATGATCACTGCTCTTGTCCTTCACCTCCATGCAGCTCCCACTTTAGCAAGACTTCCTAGGATGGTCAAGGGATGCCTCACCTTTACACTCATTACACAAACACCAAGGCCCGCCGGGAATTCCTGAGGCTGTAGAGTGGTTCTAAGGAAGGGGGGAGAGGATACACCACCACACACAAGTAATTGAATCCATAGCCTTACAATATTCCTCAGGAAGAATTTCTTCATGAAAAGGGTGGTCAAGCACTGGAATGGGCTGCCCAGGGAGGTGGGAAGTCCCCAGTTTGGAGATGTTAAAGGAAAGACTGGATGTGGCACTCTGGCCTAGTTGACAAGGTGGTGGTTGGTCAAAGGACTTGATGGTCTCGGAGGTCTTTTCCAACCTAAATGATTCTGTAATAGGGAACAAAGCTCATTTCAGGAGTGAACAAGCCTTGCTTTGTGACAGCATGTGAAAATACTTTACTTTGAAAATACCCTTTGCAAACTGCTGATACGTCTGTGAAACTGAATACAGGGTTAAGAACTTCTTTTGAGTGGTGTTGGTTTATAACTCCCTCACAGATCTTTTTCAACAAAACTTAGGGGAGCGCTTTGATCTCTTGCATTTTAATCACAATCCTGAGGTTTGTCTTGTACTGTGTGTGTTGAGCTGTGTGTGTTCTGGGCAGGAGCTCAGTTGAAGACCATGCACAACTTGAGGTTGCTGAGAGCTGATATGTTGGATTTCTGCAAACACAAGCGCAACCATCGAAGCGGAGTGAAGCTTCACAGGCTTCAAACTGCAATGTCTCTCTATTCAACTTCTCTTTGTGGCATGGTTTTGCTGGTGGACAACAGGATCAGTTCATACAGTGGGATCAAAAGAGGTGAGATTTCCCGGGGGCGTGTCATTTAAATTCTTGCTGTCTTCTCCCACAAAAAAAATAGTCCTTGTAATATTAAAATTTAGTGGAGACCCTAATGTAAAATTTAACTTTCGTGGAGACCTTAGTGTTTTGGATATGGCCTTGCAAAAGGGTAACAAATGCAAAAAGAGACATGGGTAAGGGTGGAGGACAGTGTTGTGCTGTTACCCCTCTCATCTCTTGCCTAGGTTTTGTGTTTGAGTGAGGAACATGCTGGAGAGGACATTTCAATGTTGATTTTGCTGCCTTAGACTGACTTTTTATAGGGGCTTCTCACTCTCTAATATCAGATTAGCACGCTGAAACCTGTTTGCAAAAATGAAAAGGGAGTATGCTAAAGTGATAAGTAAATGTATAAAAATGCTTTTGATAGCACGAATTCCATTAAAAATGAACAACAGGAATATTACTTCCAGGTCTATTCCTGGAAAGTTTGATTAGTAGCATTGATTGAAGTCTTTTGAGGAACTGGACACTATGATGAAGGTGTTTTCTATCAAGGTTAACCAACTGAAGGTGTGTTTGTTCCTGTTCTGATTTTGGTCACCAGGACTTTCTGTGAATCACATTACTGACCTTCCCACCTTGGTCTGGAAGTTCAATTCCAAAATATTCGCACTTGGAATGTCTTTTTTATGACTGGAACCACTATTACTTGTCATTATTCCAGCATACCATAAAAAAATATACTTTGGAGGTTGATATTCCCTGGAAACAGTGTGGAATCAGGCTTGTAGGAAGACAGAAAGGGAAGTGTACCAGTAAAAATTGCAGTTGCATTTGTGCTGTTTATGGTTCCCAAGCTGTTTAATTGTAACAGTATTATTTCATACTTACTTGCAGTTACTTTTTCAACTGCTTAAATATTTAAATGAATAACACAAGCAGAAGATATGTTTTTATGCTAAATTTTAGGTGATAAGACAGACATTTAGGTAATAACTTTTAAAAACAAAATTGCGTTTCCCAGCCACCAAGGAGATCCTGCAGCCACAGTAAAGGAGGAAGATATGGACCAAATCACAACCTGTAAAATATAATCCTCAATAAGTTTGGATTTCTTTGGCTTCTGAAAGGACTCTCTCAAACCTCTGAGAATGGTTTCTTTATATACTTTATGCCTTGCCTACCTCAAGTGTTTTATTAGAGCTTTTTAAGGCTACTGTGGCTCATGCTTGGAGTAGTTGTAGTGCACCCAGACAAATTATGAATTAAAATTAAAGTTAAGTACAATTTATTTGCTTTCAGCTGATGTCTTCTAGCCTTATTTTACTTTGATGCACACAGAAAACACACTCTTTTGGAGTATCAGCTTTTTTTCTCCCTTGGTTTTAGACACCAGAATTTAATAAAGCCTTTTGAAAATAGTTTTTAAGATGGAGATGTCATGCAAAAAGATAAGATACATTAAGATTTTTCTGTCTACTCTGCCTGTTCTTGTCACTGCCTGTTCATAGGAATATATGGTGCTCTCCAGACAGGCAGAGCACATTAAGAAATTAAAGGAGGATTAGAGCAGGTACTCCAAAATGGGAAGTAAGTAGGAATTGCTTAGTTTTTGTGATGGAGATTTCATGTAAAAAGATGAAACTCTTTGCTGAAGACTTGTTTTGGCTCCTATTGACTTCCTTGGCAAGACAACTGGACATTGGCATAAGGAGTTTAGAATACCAGTCACATTGTGATCCTAATTATCAGTATAATATTTCCAAATCTGATGTAATACCTTCTTTATCAGGAAAAGGAACTCACAGCTCTATTTAGCTGATGACACTTTTCTTTAGCTTTCAAGATCTGTGTTTTGAGAACTGAAAGGAAAGAACTGTAATTCCAGTTTTCCAGATGCACTGTTTAAGAATTTCATTAATAGCTCTCATTTTTCAAAACAAACTGGAATGTTATTGTTACTGTAGGAAGCATCTATTATATATGTTTTAACAAAGTATCACGGATTGAAAGACTGTTAGTAACAAGGCATCATTTTTAAAGCACAATTACATTTAATGCTCATATTATTGCTGTTATTTTGGGGGTTTTTTTGGTTTTTTGTTTTTTTTTTTTTTTGCTCTGGCTGGTTTTGTTTAAAGAGCAGCAACACTCAAAGTTGGTTTGGTTTGGTCCTTTGGTTTTGTTTTGTTTTTTTTTCCCCCGAGCATTTAATTTATTTCAAAAAATATTTTGTTCCTCTCCGAATTTGTTTTAGAAATTGAAAGGGGGTGCAGCAATTGCAAAAACATGCAATTGTCTGCTTTTGAGGGGGTTGACTTTGTAGCTTTGTACCCTTACTTGAACAGTGGAGTAGAATTATGTAATGGTACTGAGCACAACCCGATGACGCGGATCATAATCTTATTTTTTTCCTAGATTTTGCAACTGTTTGCCAAGAATGCACGGATTTCCACTTTCCTGGAATTCAAGAACAGCTTGAAATTGTCCAGAAAGTTGTACTTAAGGCCCGAGCACAGCGCAGCAGTAAGTCAAAAAGGCACCATGGTTAGTGACAACCAAAATTACTTTCCTTGGAATAGAACAGTGGGCAGCTGGATGTTTGTGGGCAGGAGCAAGTTGATTCCACTCTTCTGCAGTTACCTCAGCTATAAAATCGGGATGTTTGGGTTTAGCAATAAACCCTGAGACTTCTGCACGAAATTCTCTTTTCATAAAAGTCTCTCTTTGCTGCCATAACAGATATAATTTTACTAAAACCCAACATATAAGTCCTTAGGTTCTGGTCACATTTTAACAGCCTGGGAAGTGTATCAGGCCATCCTGCTTTCCTCTGCAGTTTAAACTGCCTGTAGCAACACAGACTTCATCTGTGGTTACATTTTATTTCTGTTTAAATTTAAATCTTTAAAAATAGCAGGAGAGGAGTTATGACTTTTTCCCCTTCCTTTAAAGTGAATGCTAAAAATTGAATAATGAATTGACTAAATGTGTGTACCTTTTAGTGCTGACCAGATCTTTGTGAATGGTTTCCTTTGCAGTTGTATTTACAAATGGCTATGAAATGTTCTGACCACGTGGTGTTTGTACATCCCAAAACTTTGTTTTTTCTTGCAAAGAGCTACCTGTGTGATTTAAATATGTCAGGAATGTGAAAAAAATTCACAGGAGTACATAGAAAACCAGGTTTTCTTGGGAATATTGCATTATTCTTGGAAATATTGCTGTGGTCTTGAGGGAAATAGTGAAAACTGTTTTTATTTGTTAAATTTGTTACATCATTTAAAGTGTAATAGGTGCTATGTAGTTGTGGAGGCAGTTTGGAAAGTTCAGTATCATGTATGAGGAACTGTGTTTTGTTTTTTCCAAATGAAGAGATATCATAGAATGTGATGAGAAAGTCGATAATTTGAGGTAGGATTCAGTTTGGTGTGTCTTGAAGGCAACAAAAACACTTCTGTCCATCCTCCTTCTTTTGGTGGACTTTTGTGGTAAAAGTTCAAGCCAAATATCATCTTAGTACATCAAACTTTCGTGCTAAAATGTGATTAATAGAGGACCTGTTTAATGTTTCTGCTGTGTGTTTACATACAGAAAACAAAATGAGTGGAAATGAAGATAAATTAAAGAATATTGAACGAAACCAGTCCAATATTTTGCCGGGTGAGTTGTGTCGCAGTGACCCCCCACTTCTTGAAGCAAGTTGTGTTCTGTACATGCACATTTTTAGCTCTAAAGTCAGAACATAAATTACAAACTAAACCCAAGTTGACCTCAATCAGAGGAGAAGGATGTTCTTGTGGCTAAGGCAGAGAACTGGGTGTCAGGACATCTGGTTTCTATTCCCAGCTTTGCCATTGCATCATATGACTTGGGGCAAATCACTTCTCTTTGCCTAAAATTTCTTTTCAGAATTTGAGGGTGAAAAAAAAAAGATCTCTGAGCGTCTTGGGGAAAAGATGAAACTGAAATGCCAGCAGCTAATTTTATTTTTTAAAATAACTGGGTGTACATCACTGTTGTGATGCAGAAAAGCACTTCAGGATATGTTTTTTTAACTTGGGAATGGAGAAATCCATTCACCTCAGAGAAAGTATCTATATCCTGATGTTTAGTAATGAAAACTACTGTGGAGCTTGAAGATGAATACATGGTTGTTTGCAAACAACTCTGCAACTCATCTTCTCATTCTTATGAATTATTTTGAATTCTAATGATCACTGATACCTTTGTCTTCCAGTACCATATCTCAGCTGTTACGTAACCCACTATCTGTTTCCACATCCTTTATTTGAACCCATCCATTTTTGGTATTTCCTCCTCCCACATCTGTCTGCAATTCAGTGCTTGCATTGTGTATTTTGAGTATTACACCTCCTCTGTGTTTGTTTTGCTGCTTCGTACTATATATAGATCATATCCGCCTGTGCTGGCACTGTTGTGTTATTACACCACATGTCCATGATGCCAGTGGAACCCATCAAAGCAGGAAAATGAGTGTAGGATGAATGTAAAACAGTGATATTCCAAGAGATCACTCGGTTCCTAACCTCTTTTTTTTAATCTCCTTGTTCCCATCTCTGCTGTATATTTCTATTTGACTTTTATCTTGAATGACCCCGTCCTTACACTGCCTAACAAGGGGATTTCATGCAGATCACCACCATGAGATCTTGGTTTATGTTATTCTGCAGGAGAATTCTACATCACACGCCATTCCAATCTGTCTGAAATCCATGTTGCTTTTCACCTGTGCGTGGATGACAACGTGAGGTCTGTTAATGTGACTGCTCGGGATCCTGCAATCATGGGGCTCAGGAACATCCTCAAAGTCTGCTGCACACATGACATCACCACTATCAGCATTCCTCTCCTGCTGGTGCATGAAATGTCAGAAGTAAGTCAGTGGAAAGGTTTGGTTTGGTTTTATATCCTTGGGTGCGACCGAAGTGATTTTTGCAAAGGGCGAGTTTCGCGCTGGTTTAAGCCAAATGGGGATGGTCTATCTCAGTCACATGCCATTGTCCTGGCACTTGGATCTATGTGGTGACCCAAGTAAAGGAACTGAACCAATTAAAAACATTTCAGCCAGCTATATCACTTGGAGTTGTTATTCCCACCCCTCATTTTGGACACTTCACTTCCTGGATCCAGCTCGTCGCACGGTTGTACGAGTATTAATGAAAGGTGGAGTCTTGTGGCAACAGCTCTTGCTTAGGAACTGTACCTTCAGACTTGCTGATGCAGCAGTGATACCAGATCCCCAGTTTTCACTATCATTAGCTATAAAACCTGAAAACTAAGTTTTAGGAGCTGCAGATCTAGCAAAGCTCAGCTTAGAGTTCTGTATTCCTAAACAGCGCTCTGTAGCACCTCAGCCCTGCACAACAGCAACCAAATTTCACCTTTACTTTTAACTCCCTCCTTCTTCACTGTCTAATCAATATCATCCTTAAATTTTGTCCCTTTTTCCTCTAAGTCCTCCCAGATACCAGCTGGGCAAGAGGCAGTATATTGCCGAGGCTCTTTGTGTTCTTACCTACTAGGCTGAGTTCTGTCTTATTTTCTTTAGTGGGATTCTGATGTGGAGCTTACCTCTCAGTCAGTAAGTTTTCACAGTGCACAGTAATTTAAAACTGTTGGCAACCTCTTTTCTCTGTCACACCTGGCTCAGAAGACGCCAGCAGAGAAGAAAAGGGGGTGGGAAGGCAGGGAGAGAAGTGATGGACAGGCAGCACAGCCATATCCTTAAGAGGTGGAATGTCTATAAACCTAAAGAAATGAGGAAAAAAAAGATAATTTTGCCATCCATGCCAGGGTATCAATGGTAATTATAGTCGGTTGTAGGTTTTTTTTAAATAATCCTTTGATTTTTTCACTTGTAATTTCAGTATTATCTTTACCTCTTGGGAAGTGCCTGAGTCACAGCAAGGTAAAGGCTCATGAGAGGATTCCCTTAAACAGTGACTGGTTTTGTAACAGAATTTGACTGGACCACAGTGTAGAAGTGGCCCCCCTTTTGCAGGATCAGGGTCAATTATGAAAAAGCAAGCAATGCAAAAGGTAAAAATGTTGGAAAGTGAAGCTTCTAAAGGATATACTACCATACAGAAAAGCAGACTTTTAGGAACAGATGGAATTAGTTCTGAAATTTGTATCAAGTCCTTTGTTTTGGGCACAAATGCAAGTAATCAACATGCAGGGTAGGAGTGTGGGTCACTCATGGGACCCAGTTGCTGTGTTTCACAAATTAATTTACCTTTTTCTTAGCCAAGTTGCCATCTGATTATATTCTTCTTCTCTTCTTTTGTTTTATTTAAACTTTGTTAGTTTTAGCTTTCATTTGCATATCTGTATTTTAATATACAAATAAAGCAGAAGACCAAGTGTTCATCATGTCTTGAGAATGTGTGAAACTGAAGATTAATCTTCTTGTCTAGTGCAGGATTCTTTAAAGGTCCTGATAAAACAATTTGTGTTTTATATGAAGTTGTAAGTCTTTGCAGAATAAGCAGAAAGTGACATATATGATAAGCATATGTTTAGGCAAAACTACCCTGTGTGACTTGCATTGGCAGCATTGCTTATTACAGTGCTTTGCAGCTGGCTGACCTCATTTGAAACATGCAAATATGTGACTTCTTGGTGAAGGAGAAGTGAATAATGACAGGTTTCTGAAAGCTCAACCTGAACTCTGTGCCTTTAGCGGCCCCAGTTCTGAATCTGCGTTTGCCACCTACATAAAAACATTTTTGTAAAGTGGTTAACCAGGAGCCCAGCTGCAGAGATGTTTCACCCTGACAGGCATTCATTAGGAGTGTTCTCTGTGCTTTCTTTTATGGTTGGAAGGTTGTAACCTCAGAGAAGTGATCGCAGAATCACAGAACGGCCTGGGTTGGAAGGGACCTTCAAGATCATCCAGTTCCAGCTTCCTGCTGTGGACAGAGACACCTTCCTCTAGACAAGATTGCTCAGGGCCCCATCCAACCTGGCCTTGAACACTTCCAGAGATGGACACTGTTTCTCTCTGATCACTGTTTATGGCTGGGCTTCGTGAACGAAGATTTGGAAAAGGCTCTATCCACATTTGTTACAAGCACGCTGGTGGCTAAAAAGGCCAATATGAGATAGACACATCCGATTGCAAAAGGCACAGCAGAAAGACTCCTTAGGTGGTAAATTCTGCAAGACACGATTTTTTCTGCATTGTCTTTTCTCCTTGATGGTGATCCTGTGTGCGTTCTCAAAGGAAGCAGCAGCGTTATGGACTGTGTGTCTCCAGGTCTCCTGATTGGAGGCCAGAGTAGACCAGTTATGTTGATCAATATGGCCAAGGCT
>NW_021937606.1:0-10938 GCF_001715985.3 Manacus vitellinus
AAGACAGCTTCCAATTTGTCCCCTGGCCAGTGGATGGGTTTTCCCTGTGGGTGGTACATCCCTGCTGGGGTGGGAGGCTGGGGAAGTCGAGTTGCCTCCTGCCACCCTTCCATTTGCAGCTACCTGTGGCCCTGTGTGTCTGTCTGTCCATCCCAGGCCATTTGATGCAGCTTGGTGTCACTCTGTGCTGTGATCTGCCCCTGAGCAGGGAATGCTGGGGGCTCATTTCCACGCTGTCACCAGCTCAGGCTGTTGATGGCACCACTGGCTGTCGATAGTTCACCCCACTGCTGCCTGAGTGTGTGAGAGGAAGGGTCTGCAGACCTCTGCATGCACAGGTAGGGTGCCCATGACCTGCTCACTGCCTGCTCACACCACTGTGTGTCCCTGCACACACGTGGACCTGGTCCAGGGCAGCACCTCCCCATCAGGGTCCTACAGACCCACCTGCCTCCCACATGAGACCTTTCTGCAACAGGATGCGGAAAAAAAGATGCCTTTAAGTTTCCTTTTAATAGCTCTTGTAAATCTTATTTTATGTTAAACCTAAAGACACATTTATTATTGTCAGAAAGGAGGGAGAACTGGGGAGTCCTTGGCTGGCTCCAGACTGGGTGACCTGGGAAGAGCAGAGGGAGCAGGTCCAGGGCCATGGTTATCCCTCGCCCTTTGGCACATTTGGGGACACATCAATGACACCAGGTGAAAACCCTGGGCTGCTCATGGGGTACAGACCCCCGTGGCTGGGATAGACTCAAGGGATTCTGGGTGCAGCACCTGGAGCTGTGGATCAGGGCTCAGAACTGGACTGCGGATGTGCCTGTCGAACACCTGGGTGCTTGTTTTCCTCCAGCACCTTCCATGCCATAAGAAGCCACGCAGGACTGGTTTTTTAAATTTTATTTATTCATTTATTATGGTTTTTATTCAGAATTTTTAAACCATTGTGCAGGCAACCTCGATCCCAAGTCCCAGCCCAGGGGTCAGCAGAGAATTGGCCCTGCACCTGCAACCTGAAACCAGCCCTGCCTGGCTGGAGAGCCTCACGCTGCGTCGCTAATGAAGGGCTCAGGGGGTTGTTTTTCTTTTCTATTTTATTTTGAGATGCTGTTTTGAAGTGCATGGCCAAGAGTGGGAATTTCATAAGGTAAACAGAAAAGCTGCTCTGAAGTTATTTATTGGTTCTGTTTTTGAGCATGTGGACTAGTATTGATTTATTTTGCAGTGTCTCTAGAGGCTTCTTCAAGGCTAAAATGTAGACATTGCATGTTAGGCTGGACTAAATACTGGCAGGAAAACGCATTTGGCTCTTTTAATTGGAAAAACATACTCCTTTTATCACCCTGAGGCCAAGACTACCATAGCAGCACAAGGAGGGCAGAGGAATGTGCACAAGTGAGAGATGCTCTGGTTCTCACTTGCTCAGGGAAGTTTGTGGGAGAGGTCCCCACAACTGGCTCTGGGGTCCCACCAGACCCAGAAAGCAATTCCCTGAGGGAGGGTGGGGGGACCAACAGCTATTCCAGGTGGGGAAGCTGGGTGTGAGCCTCCTGCTGACCAAACCTGCACGGGTTTTAGGAGCCACCATGGTCAGGCTTGGTCCCAGCTGCAGTTTTGCCTTTGTGAGCTCTTTCCAAATGTCACCAGGGGCTGAGCAGGCTCCCACAGCCCAGTGGGGTTGGCTCAGAGCTGGTCCCCAGCAGCTGATGGCAGGACCTCATTCCAAGGGAAGATGCTCTGCATCAAGATGGGGAGAGACTCACATGTGCCAACCTCAGGCCCCACTACCCCGTTTCCAGTCCATACATTTACAACCGTTATTCAGCTGGAGAAGGGAATGGGAAGAGAATCTTAAGTGCTTACAGCCTTACATCCTCTAAGTGTTTTTCAGCTCCTGTGCTGCTCCTGTGCTCTTTGTGCCCCTTTTTTTGGCAGGTTGAGGGACTTGCCCCAGGCCACCGAAGGAGGCAGTGCCAGAGCCAGGGTGGCTGTTGCTGCTGCTGCAGGTTCCCCTTCCCATCGCTCCCGAGCCGGCAGTGACCGCACGCAGCCGGGCTGGAGGTGGGGAGCTCTGCCGGGGAAAAGGTACGAGCTGAGGTTTAGAAATCATGATGTGTGAATTGAAATGGGAAGCAACGGATCTCGGGAATCACCGCAACTGCTACAAGGTGTTCCTGAAGCTGTCAGCAAGCCATCTGCCCGCTCGCCCTGGGTAAACACGGCGCCGCAGCCAGCCCTGCTCGGAACGCCGTGAGGCAACGGGGGGTCCCACGGGGTGAACCCCTCCGGGGCGGCAGCGTGGGCCGGGTGGGAGCGGGAGGGCCGGGGCTCTGGAGCGAGCGTAGGGAGGGACGCTGCGCTGCCTCGCTGCGTGCCGGGGCTCTGGAGCCTGAGCCCTGGCCCGCGGCGCTTCGCTTCCTTCGTGAACTCATCGCACAGCACACACATCGCCGTGGGGATGCAGCGCGGCCGCGCGAGGGCCGCCGGCCCCGGCGTGCAATTTATGGCTCCGGGGGAAACGGAGCAGCTGGATCAGGAGCGGAGCAGCAGCGTGCAGGAGGAGAACGCCCGGGGTCAGCAGTCGTCACAAGCGCTGCCTCTGCCCGTCGCTGCCCGTGGCCACCGCCTGACGTGTGCAGGGGGTGCAGAACCTGCTGTGCTCCTGTCCCGCTGCGTGTCACAGCTCCTGGCACAGCCTGAGCAGTGGGGAGGTCACCCCCTTCCCGTGGGGACATTCCTGATGCCCTTTGCCACCAGTCGCCTCCATGAGCCACGTGGAACATGGGAATGGCCACGCTGGCCCCGTCCACAGCCCCAGCACAGTGACACAGGCAGGCGGCCCTGGAACGGCTGACGGAAAACAACTGGGTGACCTGGGATGACACGGGTGGCTGGTGAGTCAGTGTGGCCCCAGAAACACGCCCGGTGGGTTGGGACTGCAGCACCACTGCCAGCCCCCAGGGCGGGAGCAGGAGGAAGGGCCCACGGCTGAGACAGACCTGGTGAGGGAGGGGCTGGGGGGCTGCTCGTGGTTCCCCAAGGGGTTGTTCCCAGCCCTGTGCTTGCTCCATGCCCAAGACTGTCAGTCATGCCGTGCCTCAGTTTCCCCTCTGTGCAGGGGCCAGTGGTGCCCCTGTCCCGGGGTGCCCAGAGCGTCGGGCTAAGCTTGGGAAGTCCTGGGGCTGAGTGAGCTGGAGAAAAGCAAAACTGGGAAACAATGTGTATTTTCGCAAAACCAGACAAATGGGTGCCAAGGTCCGTCAGTGCCTGGTGCAGCTGTGCAGGGAGGAGTGTGGAGGATCAGGATTTTGGGGCTGAGCCCCCTTGTCGAGGATACTGGGATCCACGTCAGCCTGAGTCTCCTCACAGTGCCAGTCAGCACTCTCAGCCCTCCCATTCACTCACAATTCAAAATAAATACAGAGAGTGAACATGACCTTGAGTGTATAGTCTAAAGCTTTTAAAACTCTCCTCTAATTCTTTTAACTTCCCGCACATCTATCCTCTGCACCAGCCTCCTCATTTCTCTTTCTCTACAGTAAACTTATACCCTTTCTAAAGTGCCCGGAGAAGACGCTGCAGATGAAATGTTGCTTTAGCTTAATTTCCTATTCCTAACATATGCTTTAATTAATGTCATTTGCTTTGATTTGCTGCCAGCCTGCCAGTGCAGCACTTCCTTCGTTTCGCAACCTTTACCATAACCTTGTGGGAATGAGTATCAGGTGTTCCTGGCTGATTTCATCTGTTTCAGGGCATTTATCTTGAGCCCTGAGGCTTTTCTGTGCTGTGTCAGTGGCACCAGCACAGAGGCAAAACCACAGCGTTCTCCTTCGCTGGAGGTGCTGAGTATGTGTGGTACACAGAGATGGATGCTTGAGTGGAAAACACTGACAGTCATTGCTTATCCATGTTTTTTACACTTTCTAGGGATCCTTGAGGATGGCCCAAAGCATCCTGGCCAGCCCCTTGACCAGCTGGCAAATGTGTAGCAGCCTTATCTCCATGGGACAAGGTGAGAGATCCCATCATGGATCTCTCTTCTCTCGTGGTTGGGGTCTGGGGCAGAGCCCATTTTGCCCCCTTCCATAGCTGGCTCCCAGGTAAGTGCAGGGAATGGCAGGGGCAGAAGCTCCTGGACTCCCTCTGTAGCTGTGGCTATGATGACACTCAGTGGTACAAACCTTCTCCATCCTGGTGTACTCAGCAACAAGGCTCCATGGGAGCATCTCCTGCTGTCCCCACTGCTCCTGCTCCTTCCCATATTTCATCCTGTTGGTTTATGACAGGTGCAGACTCACCAAGAGGATCAAGAAGCCCCTTTTCCATCGGTTTCAGTGTTCCCACTGCCTGGTGAGACACTTGTGCCCGTGCCATTGGACATGGCTGTGGACATGGAGTGCCCTCCCTCCAACTGGAGCTGCCCTGGCCTCTCTGCACCACCAGTCAGTGCCCTGAGCTGTTGTGTGAGAAGGGAAAATGCTAATCTGGGGGGTCTTTTTCCTTCTCTTCTCCTGATGGAACCATCTTGGTCACCCATCCCAGGCAGAAAAGCACCAGTAAGCTCCCCACGACTTTCTGTGACTGCTCTGCTTGAGAGCAGCTCCTTGTGCAGCCAAGCCTGGAGGAAAATTTAGCAATTGTCTCTTCTGGCCCCAAATCACTGGCACTTGCATACAGCAGGCCTGAAATGGCCCCTTTCCCAGACAGCTCCTTAAGCAAGGTTTTCCTGTCTCTTTATTTAATGAATCTCAGCCATCCTTTCTCTCCTTGCTGGAGCCAGGCAGGGGCAGATGCTGTTCCAGCATTTCATCCCTCCCCTCTCTAGTTTCCCTCCTTCTACCTGCAGCAAATCTGGGGTCCCACAGCAAGTCATGTCCCATAAGGAGGAAATTCCCAGCTCCTGGGCCCCATCCTACTTGGCTATCATTTCCCTTCCTGCTTTCTCCTGTTGAGAAACTCCCCCAGAAATTGGGAGTATGATCCCTTTTTGCAGCTCTTGCCCCCCTTACTTTGTTCCCTTTGGGGACAAAGGCACCTTGAAGGCTGAGCTCTGCTTTCAGAGCAAACCTGCTCCCTGGGCAAGGAGGAAAATGCCCAAAATGGAGAAGAGCATTTGTCCCAGGCCTGGCCCTGCCTCACTGCAGGAATGTTTCATAGGAGCATCCCAGGACAGGAAGGAGGCATGGGAGGGATGTGACTGAGCAGGCAGCAAGTCACCACGTCCCAGAGGTCAGCTGATGATGTGGGGTGGCTTTCTGTTGAGAATCAACCCTGAGGAGACAGTATACCTCTTTCTGGGAAATGCTCTGGGGAAATCCCATCCTAACATGTTCTGACAGCAGAGGGATACAGTGGTGAATTTTGACTGGCTTGGCTGACCTGCTTCCTTAGGAAGAACCTTTTAGTCCCCCTTCCTTCCCTCCCTGCCTCGCTCCTCACCACCACCAGCTCCCCAGCAGCTCTGCATCCCCCTCAGGCTGGGGCTGGCCCTGCAGCTCACCCCCCTCATCTGCAGGGCACAAACTTGAGGCAATCATGCTGCCCTTGGAAGCAAAACCCCTCCCCAGGGCAGCCCCTTCCCACCTCAGCCTCCTGCTACCCAGACCCCTGGCATCTCCCTTCCTCTCAGCTCTCATCTACCTCACTTTCCTCCATCCCATCCTGCTGCCTCCTCGCCAGCAACTCCACATCCAGATGAGTGTTTGTGTCTCTCCCCTACACTCCGAGACTGCTCTCGCTGCTCCCTGCTCCCCTCTGCCCCTTTAAATCCCTTCCCGCGCTCCCAAAGCCTCACACCCCTAAATCTGCCCTGGTGATTTAGCAAGGACCCGGGACAGGACTGATTCCCAGGATGATACACGGCTATCGTAGGCATCTGGCAAGTGTTTAAGTCCCCAGGGCCCCTGTTTGGTCCTGGCTTAGCGTTTTCCATAAGCCCAAAAGAGGGGATGTTTCTCCCCCATAGCTACAGTGCTGAGCCCTGCTTTGCCCCACTCATGCTGAGGGTCTGGCATTCCCAGGAGGATTCCCTCTGGGCAGCACCATGGTGGAAAGGGACTGGCTGGGAAGAGCTGCAGGCTCTGGTGGGGTGTGAGAGCTTGCATGTGCCAGCCTGGAAGGTGATGGCTTTGCCAACGGCTTGAGATGATGCTTCTGTCTAAACAGCACAGGGACACCACAGCAAACAGCGGGAGTGTGGGATGCAGCCCCCCCTCCCAGGGAATGGGAGGGCTCACCAGGCACTGCTGGCAGGCACTCATGTGTTGCCTTGCTCAGTGGGGTCTGTTCCAATGGTGAGGGTCGTTTAAGCAGGGTAGTTTGACCTGACTGGCCCCACTTGCCATGGCACAGCATCACACTGTGCCACACTGCAGGCTCAGGCAGTGTGCTCAGTCTACACCCAGCTCCAGGGCAGAGACAGAGCTGGCAGCTGGCTGCCTTCATCCCTCCCACTGGGAATTTCTCACCCAGACCAGCATTTTCCTCTGTTTACCCTGGAGGACAGCGATTTCCCATAGCAATAACCTCCTCCTCATCCCCAGCAGAAATTAAATAATCCCTTTGGGCAGGACTCGCCCCGAGTCCCTCATCCCCTGCACGGGGACGGGTGGGTGCTCTGTGCAGAGCCATGATGAGTGTACTGGGCTGGTTTTGCAATACTTTAAGGCAGTTTCTTGCTCTGATTTAAGGCTTGAGACCAGCCTCTCCTCTTTTCTTCCTGCCTGGTGAGAAGTGATTTGCAGTGTTGTCACTTGGATGTGCCTCTGGTTTCTTGCCTGCAGCCCGTGTGCTCCAGGGCCGCTCACCCAGGAGGTTCCACGTGTCCTCCTCCCGCTCCTCCAAGGTCCCCACAGGACACTGGACTGCCCTGGGGCTGCTGTCCCCTCTCCATGCATACATGTGGCTGCCACCCCAACCCACAGGGCTGCCTGAGTTCCCTGTGTCCCAGGCTGTCCTCCAGGCCTCGGCGGTGCCGGGGAGCGTGGCACGTCCCGCTGGGGGATTGTGTGACCAGAGGGATTGTGTGACCAGAGCCATGGACCTGCCTCAGTGGTGGGACGGCGCCGGCAGGGCCTGCTCGGACCCCATCCCGTGGCAATGGCAGGGCCTGTTCAGCCCCCACCCCATTTTGGTGGGTGCAGAGCTGTGGCTGCTGTGGTGTTTGCAGCCAGGCTGTGGAGAAATCACAGTGCTCCCAGCGCTGGGCTTTGTTCTGCTTTTGTTTTTCAAACCATCGTTCCCATTCCAGCCTGGCTCCATTTGACTGCTCCATCCTCCAGCATGTTGTAGCTTTAGGGCTCTTCTCATTAAAAAAACTAAAAAGCAATTGCAAAGTAGTTGGAGCAATTTTTTTTTAAATTTTTTTTAATATATATATTGAAGTTAAATCAGAGTTTTGGCTGGGAAATACCATTGGGGACTATCTCAGTCTGACATTCACCAGGGCAGTGATCTTTGGACTATTCGTTCTTATGAAGACCGTTTCCAAGCTCATGGTAAAGTCTCTTCCATTAAAAAAAAAAAAAGTGCAATAGATCTGAAATGTTAGTTTTTTAGATGCTACTTCGAAAAAAATAGTAAGAGAGCATATTCAAAAATAAAAATCCAGAGCATTTAGACCAAATTAATATTAGTTTTAAAAGTTAAACCAACCCCACAATTGTTTGCTTTTATTTGTGAAATACTTAAGCTTTTTAAAAATATCTAGATGCATGAATATTCGTTCATACTTTAATTATTTTTGCTACACGTTGCCGGGGTGTATCTCACATGTCTTTGCTTGAAATTCCGGGGGTAAGTACACTTGGTACGCTGGGATAAAATTAACAAATATCCCCCAAATATTTAAAAACAAATCGAAATATGGTTGTTCGTTTGATTTACCCAGTTTCAGAGGACCTTGGTACAGAGACTGAGCAGCACATTAGTTTACAACGTCTTAAAACATTCGTTAAAATATTTACTTAACGGTTTAAAACAAAGCCTTAGAGCCTACAAACGTGTCCAGGTCAGGGAAATACACGTGGATAATTCGACTGAACGATTTAAAAGCTGAGAATCGCTCGCATTTCAAACCGTGCATATTTCCAATACCCCCTTAGAGCATCTATTTTAGGCAGATGCTTGAGATTAAAGGGCTGCACGTCAGCCCGTATCTTACCCACGCTTCCTTGTCATCGTTTCTTTGCGATTAAATTTTGTGTTTTCCTTCCAGCCTAGAAGTGTTTGGTGCCAGTCTCTTGGCAAAAGAGCCTGAGGAATGGAAGGGTAAGGAAATATGACCCAGCTGCTATGCACAATGAGGTTTGTAAGTCCTTGTATGGTATAAATAAGCATATTACACAGTTATTAGAAATTTGGCACTGTCGCTCTTTAGAAGCCCGGCTCTGATGCTGTGTAATTCCTCCCGAGTCCATGCATAACTCAGTATTAGCCTTCCATTCTTCCAGCCTTGTTACTGGCCAAATTCGGCAACTTTTTCTCAGTCCTCATCCATTCAAACCCTTCTCAGCAGTGTAAACCGGTGAGTTTCCTCTCAAGCCAGTAAATCTATGCCAACCCATTCGGCCGAGGCTCGGTCCTGACTTTCCCCTCGCCTCGCCCAGGGCTCGGAGACGCTCGGCCGCGGGATATCGTCGGGTGCGGGCTCGGGGCTCGCTTCTCCCCTTGTCTCCGTCGTGGTTGGCAGCTTTTCTAGGGGGGGAAGAGAATCAGGTTTTTCTGGGGGAAGAGGAGCCAGTGAAAGGGGGCGGCGGCGGCCGCCGCGGCTGGAAGAGCGCTGGAGCATCCCGCGGAGCGGATCCCACTCGGGTTTTCCCGGCCCGCGCGCTGAGTGTAACGATTGGAGAAAAGCGACAGTAAACTTTTATTAATCGCCGGTGTTTAGGGCCAAGGCATGAGCGAGCTCGGTGACAGTGATGAGTGGTTTGGAGCGCTGGTCCCTGAAAGCGGGGCTTATCCTCCCCCTGCTCCCTTGGCTCGGCGTTGATGAGCCGTGAATAGGAGCCACCCTGCCGTCGGGGATCCGGCCGTTTATCTGCCGGGTGATGACAGTCGGGCTGGTTTCGCCTCGCCGTGAATTGCGGGAGCCCCCGCGAAGCGCACGGCGCTGCCCTGGCCGGAGGCTCCGTGCGGCGGGGACGCTTCACCCCTCGGCGCCGGCCGGGGGATGAGGGAACCGGCCCCGAGCCCGCTGCGGGCAGGGGCTATCCGGGCTCAGGGCACGGTGAGCCGAGCGCGGCTGGACCCGGGAGTGGGCCCGGGAGTGGGCCCGACCCCACCGCCCCAGCACGCACCGACGGGGAAGGCCGGGACTACAGGGAGGCGGGGGAGCCTTCGGCTTTGCTTTAATTAAATCCCCCACATCTGGGATCGCCACCTCCGCACTTTTTTGTTCAAGGGGGAAAAAACCTGCGTTTAAGGGAGGGAAGCGCAGGCAGCGGCGGAGATTCGCGGTGTCCTCGCGCAGCTGCGGGAGGAAGGGCTGCAGGGAGACTCACCCAAACAAAGCGGAGCCCCCGGCACCAGTAACACCAAAATTCACTTTGCCACGGAGCCCGGCCCGCAGGTGGGAACCGGGGGGGACGGAGAGGTGCAAGCGAGGAGCGGCCCCTCCGCGGCAGCGGGGTTGGGGGCCCGGCCCGTGCCACTAGAGGCAGCTTGCGAGGCATGGAACGCAAGAGCGCGGTGCCGCGCACGGACAGCGAGCGGGGCAGGTCAGTGGCAGGAGCAGCGCTCCGTGGGAGCCCCCAGATGGCAGTGGGTTCTCGCTGCCCTGCGCGCCGGGCGGCTTCTCACCCTGGGCCTTCTTCAGCCCTGTTTCGCCTGTGGCGAGGGCGAGGACGGTGCGGGTCCCGTCGGGGCCGGCCCGCCGGTCTTACCTGCCCGTCCTCCTGCTCCTGCGGGAGCGTGCCGGGCTCTCACCCTGGTCGTGCCCGACTGGGTCCTGATCTTTGTTTTTCCTTCTCCCTTTCCTTTTTTTTTTTTTTTTTTTTTTTTTTTTTTGGTAGGAGTGGGGAAAAGGTTCATTACGAGGTTGACCCCACTTTACTTTTTATTCTGCTCCTGTTCCCAATTTCGGCACCACGTGACGGTGGGAGTGAGTTTGGGTTTAAATTCACTTTCAAGAAAACCCCGATAAGACCCCCGCCGTCAGACCCATGGCGGGGTTCCCGTGTGAGCCCGGGGCTGCGGAGCGAGCGGAGCCTTCGGCGCCGCGCGGGACTCCGGCTCGGGTAAGGGCTCTCGCGGGCGGCGGAGCGGGGGCCCGCGGGGGTCGTAGGGGTTGCGACAGGGCGCGGTGCAGAACAGGGCTGGCGGTGCTGTGCGATGTAGCGCGGTGAGCGGCAAGTGGAACTGTCCGGATAGGCAAAGGTACAGGTGGTAGCGCGGTAGCCCGGGCGCGTTTCGGATGTGCGAGTCGGTTCAGCGCGGGGCTGGCAGCCCCGACAGCAGCGCTGTGGGGATGTATTTGTGTCTTGGTAATAGCGACAGCAAAGTGGCCCCTTTAAGTCGCGACAGCACTCGAGGGGTTCTCCCCCTGATTTGGGGGTTTGGTGTGGCTGTGGAGTCCCGAGCAGGCGGTGCCGGTGGCCGTAGGGTGCGGGGGCTCCAGCCGGCTGGTGTGCGGGGTCGAGCTCTCCTCTCCCCTCAGGGCGGCCTCGCCGACCCGGCCTGGCCGCCGCTTTGTTGTGGCCGCACGGATCCTGCCCGCCTTGGGGCAAAGCTCGGGGCTCTCTGTCACGACAAGGGGAGGACGGGGAGCCCTGTCCTCGTCCCTGGGCTCACAGGGAGACCCGTGACCGAAGGCAGGCCCCAGGCCGGTGGACTCGGACGGCTCGGCTGCCGTGCCGTAGGGTCGGGGAAAGGAACGGGGGTTGCGGACCCCTCCCGAGGCGGGACCCCTGCCCAGGCCTGATCCTGGTTCTTTCCCAC
>NW_021937607.1:0-1214 GCF_001715985.3 Manacus vitellinus
AGGCAACTCGGAGAAAATGCCACAGTATTGTTTAACTTCTCTGTCCACTGTGTCTAATTTTGGTCTTGGGAAATATGACAATTGGTAACCTGAAAACCAGAAAGAGTGCAAAGATGTCAGTACTGAACTGGGAGTTCAGTGGCAGCCCTAAACTGAGAGTTTGAAACTCTGGTGTGAATGATTTGGAAGCAAGATGGAATTTGGGCAGTTGTTATGTCTTGGGGAACACAACAGTCTTGGTGGTTTGTTTTATCCTGGGAGATTCCATTTTACTCAAACCAGGTAAAAACTGTGCAAGTGGTAGCAGAAAAACACTTTGCTTACCTGTCACTGGATCTTCTTTAAAATAAGACAGTTCTGCAACAGGATAAATAGAACATTTACAATGTGTTCCCCAGCCTTCCCACTGAAGGTCACCCACCCTGTTTTCTCCCTAATTCTTTTCTTCTAAACATGAAAAAGGACCAGTCTAAACTCTACTGTCTGTGCCATTTATCACCAGGAGCTCTGCAGCTCCCCAGATGGAGAGCTGAGAGTTCCAGTGTCCCTCTTGCCCTTTCCTACCGACCCCTCCCCAAACTGCTCCTTTCCCACGCAGCTCCTTGACCTTCCATGGGTTGGACAACCTTCCCCAGGTGGTTTCTGTCCCTCCCATTGCCTCCATGTCCTTGCAAATGAGCTGAGGGTGGCTGTGGGGCTGAGTGATACTTGAGAAAATGTTCTTCCTCTTCTGCCCTGTTTCCTGAATGGAGGAGTTGGTAATTTCTGGAAGTTATTTACCCCATTCTCCTTTGCTAATGTTCATCTGGATGGCCCTGAAGGCCAGGGTGCAGCCCTTGGGTATGACTGCCTTTTCTATCTGCTTTCTGGAGGCCTGGTGGAAGAAAACAGCCTGTTAGAGCCCCTGGGTGCAGGTGTTGGGGAAGGAGCAACACCTGAGCCCAGGAGGAAACCAAACCTCTCCAAAGAACTTGGCGTAAATCCAGGCAAAGAAGCTCCACTCTTCCTTGGTGTCTTCCTCGTAGATGGTCTCCTCTGAGGCTTCCAGGATTTCATAAACCAAGAACAAATCGGCGCCTGTGCTCTGGAGCTGTTGGATGAAGGAGTGATTCATGTCGATTTTTCTGAAAGAGAAAAAGGATGGGAACAGGCTGGAGCACAAGTCATTTGAGGAGCAGCTGAGAGAGCTGGGGGGGCTCAAGCTGGGGAAAAGG
>NW_021937608.1:0-1421 GCF_001715985.3 Manacus vitellinus
ACCTCTCACCCAAATGCCAGCCCCCGGGAGCGGGGGGATGCCCTGGCCCCGCCGCCTTGAGCAGCCCCAGACCCGCTCCCCGCTCAGCGGCACAGACTACCCGTGCGGAGCACCCCAAGAGTGACCCCTGGGATGCGCGAAAGCAGGAGGGAGGGCGGGGAGGACTGGGGTCAGAAATAACCCAGCTGCGCTGCCGACCCGCGGCCGCACCACCGACCCCCGAAGCTTCCTTCCGATTAACCCCCCCGCCCCAGCCCCGCTCCGCAGGGCGTGGTGGGGAGAGTCAATAGCGGCAAACCCCTCCAATAACTGCCAGACCTCAGCGAGGTCCACGGCTACATCTGCCCCGCTGCTCCCGGGCGGCTCCCCCAGCGCATCCCCCGCTTCCCTGGACGGGGCGCCTGTCCCGCATGCGCACGCGGGCCGCCGCAACCCCCGCCCACCTGCCGCAGGGGGCGCTCGGCTCCAGGATAAAAATCGGAAGGGCCCGGCCGGCAACGCGACCACGGCAACGCCCTGCGGAGGAACCGCTTCCGATGCCGCGGGAACAGTAACCGGCGCGGGGAAGGTGGGGAGGAGCGGGGGAGGGAGTGTGGGGAGGGCGGGACTCGAGTAGGAAAACAACTCCAGAGGTGGGGGAAACGAGAAGTGTAGTCAAAGTGGCAACAGTTTATTTATTAGCCAAAAATATATACTTTCTTGTACAATTTGGTTCACACGTATGTACATTTTTTTTTAAGGTATGTACAAAAAGAAAAACAAAACCCAAACAACAACAACAACAAGGAAAAAAAAAAAAAGGAAACACCTAATTCTCACTGGACTTCCGAAAAAACCCCACGACTCGACTCAGCTAACCCAGGTGATAGTACAGAAGCGGGTATTTTTTTTCCTTTTTAGTTTTAATATACGGACATGCTTACAAGTTGTAATTATACAGAGATTTTTTTACAATCATTACAACAACAATAAAAAATTAACTATGATGATGAGAGCGCCGATAGAACCATAGCGGCGTCAAGTTGGTTCTGGGGCCTGGAAAAAATGACACAGAAAAAAAAAAAATTTAATAGGATTTCTAATTATCTTGGGCTGGCACAATATTTTTAACTGCAGGTAGCTCTGGTTTTGTTGTTGTTGTTATTTTTTTAAATAGATCTATAAATATAAAAAGTTTTCAGAGTGACTTATGCTAAATGTATTTAGCCACGAAAACACCGCGGGCCCGATTCCCGTGGTTTCAATCAATCAAAGGAGTAATTGGTTTCTCATTGAAATTGAGTGACTGTTATGCCAAAGTCGGCAGGGCTCGGCCTCTTCAGCTTTCATACACTGGGTGGGGGATTTTTGTTCTGTTTTTATTATTTTATATTTTTTTACTTTAATTTACTATTTTCTGCTGCCGCAGTGTCTCTCCCCCC
>NW_021937609.1:0-3997 GCF_001715985.3 Manacus vitellinus
TCCCAACTTTGGGGGGACGGAGGGACACGGGGGGGTCACTGGGGGGTCCCCAAATCCGTGCGTCCCCCCCCGGGACCCCCAAAACTCACCACTTGAAGGCCACGTAGGCGACGAGCCCCACGACGACGGCGGCGAGGAGGGCACAGTACAGCGGGATGGTGGCACCGGGGGGCGGCTCGGGGGGGTCCCCCGGCCCCGGGGGGGTCACACGGGGGGCCCCCGACACCGGGGGGGTCCCCCCGGGAACCGGTACCGCGGCCACGTCTGTGGGGACCGGGAGGGGCGACCCCGAAGGTTAAAGGAGGTTTGGGAGCGTCGGGACGTGCCTCAGTTTCCCCTTGGAGGGGAATGGGGGGAGGGACCTGATTTTGGGGTCACCCCCGGAGCCACGAGGGGAAACGGCCATAAAAAAGGGGTGGAGGTAAAAAAAAGGGAAACTGAGGCGTAAAAAAGGGAATGAGGTAAAAAAGGGGAAACTGAGGCACAAAAATGGGAAATTGGGTAAAAAAGGGGAAACTGAGGCACAAAAATGGGAAACAGGGTAAAAAGGGGAAACTGAGGCACAAAAAGGGGAAACGAGAAAAAAAAGGGAACGAGGGGAAAAAAAGGGAAATTGAGGCACAAAAAGAGGAAATTTGGTTTAAAGGGGAAACTGAGGCACAAAAAGGGGAATTAGGTAAAAAAAAGGGAAACAGGAAAAAAAGGGAATGAGGGGGAAAAAAGGGGAAATGAGGCACAGAAAGTGGGAAATTGGGTAAAAAGGAGGGAAACTGAGGCACAAAAAGGGGGAATGAGGTGAAAAAGGGGGAAACTGAGGCACAAAAATGGGAAATTGGGTTAAAAGGGGAAACTGAGGCACAAGAAGGGGAATGAGGAAAAAAAGGGAATGAGGGGGGAAAAAGGGAAATTGAGGCACAGAAAATGGGAAAAAGGGGGGAAACTGAGGCACAAAAAAGAGAATGAGGTAAAAAAAGAGGAAACAGGAAAAAAAGGGAATGAGGGGAAAAAAAGGGAAATTGAGGGACAGAAAGTGGGAAATTGGGTAAAAAGGGGAACTGAGGTACAAAAAGGAGAATGAGATGAAAAAGGGGGAAACTGAGGCACAATATGGGGCAATTGGGGCACGATGTGAGGAAATTGAGGAAATGCCTGAGGAAAATGAGGCACAACGTGGGGAAACTGAGGAACAACAAAGAAATTAAGGAATTACATGGGGAAAACTGAGGCACAAAATGGGGAATACGGGCACAAAAAGGGGAAACTGAGGCACAGCAGAAGGAAATTGGGGAAATAAAGGAACTACGTGGGGAAAATGAGGCACGAAGTGGGAAAATGGAGGCACGAAGTGGAGAAACAGAGGCACAAAGAGGGGAATAAAGGGACTACCTGGGGAAAATGAGGCACAACATGGAGAAAAATGGAGGGAAACTGGGAAAATGGGGGCACAATGTGGGGAAACTGAGGCACAACGTCAAAATGAAGGAACAACATGGAAAAACTGAGGCACAAAATGGGGAAATGGAGGCACAAAATGGGGAATTGAGGCACAAAATGGGGAAATTGGGGCACAAAATGGGGAATTGAGGCACAATATTGGGGAATTGGGGTACAAAATGGGGAATTGAGGTAAAATAAAGGAAAACAGAGGCACAAGATCAGGAAAATTGAGGCATAAAATGGGGAAAGTGAGGCACAAAATGGGGAAAGTGAGGCACGAGACTGGGAAAATTGAGGCACGACATGAGAAAATTAGGGAACTACACAGAGAAATGGAAGCACAAGGTGGGGAAACTGAGGCACAATATTGGGAAAGTGAGGCACAGCACAAGGAAATTGAGGTAGGATTGGGGAAACTGAGGCACGATGTGGGGAAATTAAGGGACTACGTGGGGAAAATGAGGTAAAATATTGGGAAAATGGGGACACAATGTGGGAAAAGTGAGGCACAGGATGTCAAAATGAAGGAAGTACATGGAGAAAGTGAGGTACAAAACGGGGAAACTGAGGCATGATATTGTAAAATTGAGACACAAAATGGGGAAACTGAGGCACAGCAAAAGGAAATCGAGGCACAAAATGGGAAAATGGAGGTACGAAGTAGGGAAAGTGAGGCACAAAAAGGGGAAAGTGAGGCACGAAGTGGGACAAAACGGGGAAATTGAGGCACCAAATGGGGAAATCGAGGCATGACATGACAAAATGAGGGAACTAAATGGAGAAATGGATGCAAAAAATGGGGAAACTGAGGTACAAACCAAGGAAACTGAGGCACAGCATGAGGAAATCGAGGAATGACATGAGGAAAGGCACTACATGGGGAAATGAGGCACAAAGTGGGAAAACTGAGGCAAAATAAAGGAAAACAGGCACAATAAGGGACAACCGAGGCACAAAATGGAGAAAATGAGGCATAAAATGGGGAAAGTGAGGCACAAAATGGGGAAAGTGAGGCACGAGATTGGGAAAATTGAGTCACGACATGAGAAAATTAGGGAACTACAGGGAGAAATGGGAGCACAAGGTGGGGAACCTGAGGCACAATATTGGGAAACTGAGGCACAGCAGAAGGAAATGGAGGGGTGGTGTTGGGAAACAGGGCTGATGGGGGGAAATTAAGGGACTACACGGGGAAAATGAGGCACGATGTGGGGAAATGGAGGCACGACATGGAGACATGGAAGCACAATGTGGGAAACTGAGGCACGACATGAAATTAAGGAATGACACGTGGAAACTGAGGCAGTACAAGGGGAAATTGAGGAATTACACGAGGAAACTGAGGCAGGACATGAGAAAATTAAGGAATGACACGAGGAAACTGAGGCAGGACATGAGGAAATTAAGGAAAAACATGAGGAAACTGAGGCAGGACATGGGGAAATTAAGTATTGACACGAGGAAACTGAGGCAGGACAAGGGGAAACAAAGGCACGACGTGAGGGAACTGAAGAACTAGATGGGGAAAGTGAAGCACGACGTGAGGAAATTAAGGAAGGACATGGGGAAAACGAGGCACGACGTGGGGAAACTGAGGCACGATACGGGGAAACCTCGGCCCAGCCGCCCTCCCCAAACCTTCCTGCCCCTCCCACCCCCCGGGAGGGTACCGGTACGCCACGGTCACGGCTGCAGGAGGGGGCAGGTGGGCACGGCCCTCCTTCCGCTCCTTCCTCCGCGGAGAGCTCGGGCCAATTACATTGTGGTGGGACGGTGGTTTGGGTGGGTATTGGGGAAGGTGTTTTGAGGTGTGGGTGGTCGGGGTGTTTTGAGAGGGGGGGGTGGTTTGGAGAAGTTTTTAGGGAAGGTGCTGGGCTTGTTTATAGGGGGTGTGTTGTTGGGTGATGTTATTTGGAGTGTTTGGGTATTTGGGCGCGTGTTTGGGGGTGTTTTGGGGCGACCGCGTTTTTCGGGGGCGATTTTGGGAGGGAGAAAAAATTTCGAGGGAGTGTTATCTGGGGGCTTTTTTAAAGGGGGGGGTGTTTTAGGAGTGGTTTTTTGGGGAGGGAGGATTTAGGGAGGTATTTTGGGGGGGTGTTTTTTTGGGGTACTCACTGTGCGTGTCATCAGGGTCACATGGCTGGGGGACACCGGGGGGACACGGGGGACACCCCCCGCCCCACCCTGGCACCTGCGGGCACAGAGAGGGTCCTGCCTCAGTTTACCCTTAATTTGCTCCAGGATCCCCCAAATTCCCACTGTGACCCCCCCCCTAAAAGATGGAAAGGGGGGTCTGGGGCCCCGGGATAGGGGATTAATAGGGAGGGGGATGGGGAGTGCTCGAGGGTTAAAATAGAAAGAGTGGGAGGAGGGATTGAGGAATAACAAATATAAATAATAACAAAGGAGGAATAAAGGAAAATAAATAAAAGTGACGAATCAAATGAAAAGAGTAAAAAGAAAAGGAAATAAATAGTAAAGAAAAATGAGTGTGAGAAAAGAGACTGACATGGAAAGAAATTAAAAGAAATAGAGTGAAGGGAAATAAAGGGAGATAAAG
>NW_021937610.1:0-1138 GCF_001715985.3 Manacus vitellinus
TCTTGCTTTCTTTCTTTCTTTCTTTCTTTCTTGCTTTCTTTCTTTCTTTCTTTCTTTCTTGCTTTCTTGCTTTCTTTCTTTCTTTCTTTCTTTCTTTCTTTCTTTCTTGCTTTCTTTCTTTCTTGCTTTCTTTCTTTCTTTCTTTCTTTCTTGCTTTCTTTCTTGCTTTCTTTCTTGCTTTCTTTCTTGCTTTCTTTCTTTCTTTCTTTCTTTCTTTCTTGCTTTCTTTCTTGCTTTCTTTCTTTCTTTCTTTCTTTCTTTCTTTCTTGCTTTCTTGCTTTCTTTCTTGCTTTCTTTCTTTCTTTCTTTCTTTCTTTCTTTCTTTCTTTCTTTCTTGCTTTCTTGCTTTCTTGCTTTCTTGCTTTCTTGCTTTCTTTCTTTCTTGCTTTCTTTCTTTCTTTCTTTCTTTCTTGCTTTCTTTCTTTCTTTCTTTCTTGCTTTCTTTCTTTCTTTCTTGCTTTCTTTCTTGCTTTCTTTCTTTCTTGCTTTCTTTCTTTCTTTCTTTCTGTCTTTCTGTCTTTCTGTCTTTCTTTCTGTCTTTCTTTCTGTCTTTCTTTCTCTGTCTGTCTATCTATCTATCTATCTATCCATCCATCCCTGCTCTGCCACGGCAGCCTGGCTGGCTGGGAGAGGCACCAAAACGTGCCTCTGGGGAGAAGTTCTCGGCCCGAAAGGGGGGGAGCGTTTCCGTCGCGGTTTCGCTTTCCGGCGCCGCCGCCGCCAGAGCTCCCCCGGCCTGATGGAAAAGGAGCAGCTGGGAAGGTGCCATTTCCAAAAAAATAAAAAGGGAAAAAACAAACCCACACTGGAGAGGGGGAACCGGCCCACGTGACCGCCGCCGTCCTACCCTATGGCACCGGGCGTGGGAGCGCCCAATCATGCCTGGAATGCCGCTTGCCACTCGGGCTATTTCGGCTATCTGTCGCTGCCGGGCCTGCAGTGCTAACCGGTTGGCAGATGGGACTCTTTTCCTCCGTTCCCCTCTCTCCTCGCCCCGTCAAGCCATGGCCCAGCGGCTGCGCTTTCATTTTGGCGCCGGCAGGAGCAACGCGGCCCCCGAGTCGGAGCTGCTGGGGCGGGAGAAGGGCGACTTTTCCCTGGCCTTCCACACGCTGCCCAGGCGGAGCGGCCCTCACGC
>NW_021937611.1:0-1017 GCF_001715985.3 Manacus vitellinus
GCGTTACACGCTAAGCAAGAATAATAATTTTTAAAAGCATCTATTCGAGGTCTGACCATATTGCAGAAGCACAAACAGGAATAGTGGCTGGGCGAAAAAGAGGACATCCTGCATTTCAAAAAGTCTCTCGTGATGAGTTGGATGAGCCAAAACTACAGAGGGATTAGAGGGAGGACACGAGAGCTTTTAAATGGGAAAATACCCCAAGAACAATTCAAAGCACTGTGAGAGCAGAAATCCTGGCCCCAGAGAAATTAGTGCCATCTTTTCATTCCACCTGATTTCGTCCAAACCATCTCTCGATTCCTTCTGACTTCATCCCAAGCGCACACACCTATCCCCCTCCCAGAGGTCAGGGAGGAAACCATCAGGGCAGGGAGAACTGCCGAAGTTTAAACAGCTCATTTCATCCGTTCCCATTCTGCAGCAGCAACAATAGAGCACACGGAGAGTCATCTCTTCCTGGCACCGGATTTTCTCCGGCAAGCAAAACAGGTTGCTCCTTAGCAACTCAGCCCGCGCTCTCCTCCCTGCTCAGCCGGCACAGGTCGGCGAGCCCTACAAAGCTCCACCCAGCAACTGAGCTCAGTTTTTCCATGAGCTGCCAACCCAGTACAAGGAATCTGGTTCCTCAGGCTGGCAGAGCACACGCTCCCATGCTGCTGACAGTGTTTTAGCCAATTTGGAAGCGCTGGCACTATTTTACATTTGAGGGCAATACTTCAGCTGGTTTCACTGGCAGTCCCTGGACCCCAGCCATATCCCACTGTCCTTGGAAAGGCCAGACATGCTCACCTTAAATAAAAAGGATTAGGGATGTCTAACTTGCACCCTGGCCCTGAGAGAAACCCTGATTAAGTCAGGTGAAGCTTTACAGCTTGTAAAACAGACTGGTTTTACGTCAGTCATAGAACCACAGAATGGTTTGGGTTGGAAGGGACCTGAAAGCTTACCCAGTTCCACACCTCTGCCATGGGCAGGGACACCTTCCACTAGACCAGGTTGCTCCAAGCCCCG
>NW_021937612.1:0-2453 GCF_001715985.3 Manacus vitellinus
GGACATGCTCCCACCCCAGCCCCAAACCACAGCACTCACCTAGACCAGCACCAAAACCTGCAATGGGAGAGCCCCAGTGAGGGTGGGGAGCGTGGGATGGGGACAGGGTGGGACAGGGACTGGAGTCACCCCTGCAGCCCCTCTGGCTGCTCCTTACCCGCCTTGGGAGGTTTCCCAGCAGCTCCTGGATATAAGAGTCCTGTGTCAGAGAGGGGCAGCAGCACAGCCCCCGCCCCAACTTCGCTGCCCCCAGGGCTGCAGTCAGACCCTTCTACAGGCCCAGAGGGTCCCCAGGAGGGACCTGCAGCTCCACATGTGGGGGATGTGGTATGGGACCATCCCCTGTTCCCATGGCACAGGCAACGCCAGTGTTATGGCCCTCAGTCCCTGCTCAGCAGTGGCATTCCCTTTGGATCACACCCTGGGAGCAGGGCAGGTGGCAGGCACAGGATGGGGCACAGGGTGACAGTGTGGGGTGGGACAAAAGTGACCCTGCATCTCCTTCATCCCATAGGCCCCTTTCCTTTTGGGCACTCTGCCGGCACACAGCTGCCACTCCCTGCAGCCCAGCCCTGGGAGCCCCAGTGCCAGGGCCAGCATCACTCACCAACACCAAGCCCAGGGACTCCGAGGCCACCAACTCCAAGGCCACCTATGATGGGGGAGCATCAGTGAGGACAGGCAGTGTCTGATCCACTCCTTGTCCAGCCCCAAGTGTGTCCATCCTTTCTTGGGCAGCCCCACTCCCTCCATGCCTCTGTCCATATCCCTCTGGGGGAGCATCCCTCTGCCTGCACATCCCCACTGCTTAGGCTTGGCCCCTGCCAGCACTTACCTGGGAGGCCACCAACTCCTGGCACTCCAACTCCGGGCACACCTGCCAGAAAGGGAACATTAATGCCTGTCCCCCTGCAACCCGGTACCCCCAGGTCTAAGATGGGGGACAGGTGGCACTTTGCACTCATGGGTGACAGCACACCACCTCCCACGCCTGGGCCACCAGGGCACACGGGGACATGCAGGGGACACAAAGTCAGCACCCCGATGCACATGAGGAGGCTGCCTGGGACAGTCTGAGATGTACCCGAGGACAGGTGCAGAGTACTTACCAATTGGGAGGTTTAGGCACCTACTTGGGGGATGCCTGCGATGGAAGGAGGACACTCACAGTTCAGATGTCACCCCTCACCCCTCCCACTTGCCACCACCCCATCCTGCCTGCCATCCCCTCTGCCACCCCTCTGCCATGCTCGGGGCTTTCAGCGTTCCAGCCCACCCCGTCCCACAGCAGGGCCCATGCGCGGTTGACAAACACGTACCTTGCCCCGGGGGATCACACCACGCTCCAGTTTACTCCCACCACCACCTGGCACCAACCCGGGCACGCCAACACCGGGCACCGCGCCGGGCACACCAACACCGGGCACACCAACACCGGGCACACCAACACCGGGCACCCCTCCGACCCCGGCTCCTGCGGAGAGAGGGTGAGGCAGCACGGGGTGATCCCCATTCTTGCTGGGGTGATGTGCCTGGCACAGGGTGCCCACCCCCACCGCTCCCCAGCGTGCCCTGCCCCAGTCTGTGCCCCCAGGGGTGAGTGATGGGTTTCTGTGGCCGACTCACCGAATTTCGCTGCCTTTGCTGCTGCTTTCGCTGCTGCGCCCGGAACTCCAACCCCTGCATGGAGACAGCAGGAGGGTCTCAGCACCCCTGGAGGGTCCCCTCAGCAAACCTGGGCAGAGCCTTGTCTGCAACCCCCCAGGGGGAACCATGAGTTGATGGAGACCACTGAGGTTCTCCTCACGCCTGTCCTGCACCAGTCAGGCTGCCACCAGCATCCGCCTCCCTCCTCCTCACCTGGGACGCCTCCAACACCAGGGACCAGGCCACCCACACCGGGAACAAGGCCACCTACACCGGGAGCAAGGCCACCTACACCGGGAGCAAGGCCACCTACACCGGGAACTGCTCCTGCAAGGAGAGGGAATTGGGGGATTGGGGCTTTGGCTCAGGGAGAGAAGGGGTGGGAGGAGTGGGCTGAGAAGGCATGGCAGGCTGGGGTGGGCAGTTAGAGGATGGATGGATGAATGGATTGATAGTGAAATGGGTATGTAGATGGATGGATGGATGCAGATGGATGCTGAGATGGATGCATGGATGGATGGATGGATGGTGAGTGGCTGAATGGATAGTGAGCTTGCTGGATGGATAGTGAGATTGATGAATGGATGGATGGTTGAGATAGATGGATGTGGAGTGGTTGAATGGATGGTGAGCTGCATGGGTGGATGGTTGGAGCTGTGGATGGATGTACAGGGAAGGGAACAGATGGATGCTGAGGAGGGTGGTGGTGGGTAGAAGACAGTATGGATGGACTGACGTATGAGGTGTTTGGATGGTGAACCTTGGACCTCCATCCAGACCAGCTCTCTGGAGAGCAGCCCCGACTC
>NW_021937613.1:0-2602 GCF_001715985.3 Manacus vitellinus
CCTAGAACCCCCTGCCTGATGGCCTCCTCCCCGCTGCCACAGGTTCCAGAAGCACGTCCACACCTACCGCATCCTGCCCGACGAGGAGGATTTCCTGGCCGTGCAGGTGGGCAGTGAGGGCACGGGACACCCTCTGGCTCGTGGGCAGCGAGGGGTCTCTGGCTCGGCGGGGCTCAATCTTGGCCTCGTGCCATGAGTGTGCCCGTCTCTTTGGCTGTGCCGCTGCTGTGCGGGCTCGGATGCTGGCCGGTGCTCAAAGCGCCCGGCCTGGTGCGACGCACCGCGCGGCCCCGGCGTGTGCCGGATGGGCTGGCTGTGCGCTGTCTTGGCGCGCTGCCAGCACCTGGGTATTAAGAGTCAACAGAACCCCTTTTGCGGCCGGGCAGGCAGGAAAAGCCGCCCCCGGGAGGGAGGAGGCCGAAGGATGACTGCTGCCTGCACCCTGCCAGCCCACCTGCCAGCCCCCCGTGGGTGGCACCAGGGCACTGTGCCACATGCACTGGGCTCGGCTCCCCCCCATGGGCTGTGGGGTCAGCCCCCCATCCTGCTTGTGGGTCCCTGCATAGTGGCATCTCCGCATGGGAGGATTCCTGCATGGGAGTCTTTTTGTGGGGGGGGGCATCCCTCCGTGGTGGCATCTCTGCACAGTGGTATCTCTGCATGGCGACATCCCTGCATGGTGGAATCCCTGCATGGGGATGTCCCTCCTTGGAGATATCCTTGCATAGGGACATCTCTGCCTGGGGGTCCCTGCGTGGTGGCGTCCCTGCATGGTGGGTTCCCTGCCTGGTGGTGTCCCCACGCGGGGGTCCGGTGACGGTGGCTGCAGGCGCTGATGGCCCCGGTGTCCCCGTGTCCCCGCAGACGTCGCAGGGGGTGCAGGTGCGGCGCTTCAAGACGCTGAGCGAGCTAATCGCCCTGTACCTGCAGCCCAACCAGGGGCTGGTCTGCACCCTGCTCTTCCCTGTCGAGAGGGAGAAAGAGAAGGAGACCGTGGAGGACAGGGACTACTCGGGTATGGCAGGGTGACACGGCGGGTGGGCGGGTCCCCTGGGCCCCCGGTGGTGGCGGGATTGACCCCTCATCGCCCTGTTGCAGATTGAGGAGGGAGGAGAAGCCTGGAGCCGCTGCAGAACACTCTCCTTGGCTGCCACAGCCAATCCAGCTCTCCATACCTCGCCGGGACTCAATGCCCACCAGCCTGGGACCAGCCGTGCCGGAGGGACCGGCAGAGAGGTGAGGGTCTGCCCATCTCCTGAAGGTCCCCTGTCTGTCCCCTGCCCGTCCCCTGCCCATCCCTACCAGCTCTCACCCCCTGGGTGTCCTCCTCGCAGTGCCAACGGGCTCAGCAGCATCTCCCACGAGTACCTGAAGGGCAGCTACACCCTGGACCTGGAGGCAGTGAAGGGGGGGGCCAACAGCCTCCCCCACCTCAACAAGACCCTTGTCACCTCCTGCAAACGGCTGCACAGGTGGGTGCTGGGTGCTGGGACAGAGGGACAGATGGAGGGACATCTGTGTCACCCACTGAGCTGGCTCCTCTTGCCCCTGCAGTGAGGTGGACAAGGTGCTGGCAGGGCTGGAGATCCTCTCCAAAGTGTTTGACCAGCAGAGCTCCCCCATGGTTTCCAAGATCCTGCAGCAGGTGAGGGGGATATGGGGACACGGTGGTGGCAACCCACCACCATGGACTGTGCCCACAGACCCCACCGTAGCACCATCCATGGGTGGTGGGAAAGCCTGGGGAGAAACACCCACCATCCTGCCCCATCCCAGGGCGCCTGGGGGTCTTGTTACTCTGGGGCGGAACTGGGGTGGGTGTGGGGATCCCATCCCTGTGCTGGGGTTACCTCCTGGGGGTTCCAGACAGCAGGGCAGAGCGGGGAGCAGGAGCTGGAGAGCCTGGTGCTGAAGCTGTCTGTGCTGAAAGATTTCCTCTCCTCCATCGAGAAGAAGGTGAGGCTGGGGGTGTGCGGGGGATGTGTTCTCATGGGGGTGTCCTGAGGGATCTTTGGGGCTGATGGCACTGATGGGGCTGATGGTGGGACTGGACAGCTGACAGGGATTGTTGGGCTGGTGGAGCTGGGGGAGGCTCGTGGGAATGAGGCAACAGTGGGACTGGGGGCGGGGGCAGTGGAGCTGGGGCACTGGTAGGGCTGAGGGGGCTGGTGGATCTTGGGAGGCTGGGAGGGCTGAGGGTGCTTGGAACACTGGTGGCACTTGGAGAGTTTGGAGGGTGGTAGTAGCTGTGGGGGGCTGGTGGGGCTCTCGCTGATGCCCACGTGTGGGCTCTGCAGGCACTGAAAAGTCACTTGTCAGAGAATGAGCTCGGTGCCCCCACTGCCGCCCCCCCAGCCCCTGTCCCGCAAGGCCAAGAGCATCCCAGTGCAGACCTTCGAGGTGAGCCCTACCCTACCCTACCCCCCCTTCCTGAGTTTCAGAGTTCTGGGAGACTTCTGGCGTCAGCTGAGTGCACGTGGTGTAACACTGAGGGCACAGACCCCGAGGTGTACCCAGCTGGAGTGCTGGGGTGTCCCCTTTGTCCTCCCTCATCCCAGTGTCCCCCGGCAGGTGAAGCTGGACATCACCCTGGGGGACCTGA
>NW_021937614.1:0-1090 GCF_001715985.3 Manacus vitellinus
CCTCGTTCAGAGGCTCTTTCCTTTGGGAAGACACTGATTCCCTCGGGCAGAGGTCCTGCCTAGGGACGATATCCATAGCCAGGAAAAAGCTGCTCCCCAGCAGAAGTCCCAGTTCTCCAAGGGGTGCAGGACAGGACGTTGATGAGTTGGTGGCTGCTGGCTGAGGAGTTTGATCCCCAGTGCTGTGTTAGCAGGACTGCCCAGACCAGCCCACCCGCAATTTCCTTTCTCCTCCTTTCCACCTCTCCACAAAGGCAGGGACAGCCCACACCAGGCCCTGCAGGAGCTTGGTCTCATCGGGAATAAATGCACTTTTGAACCATCCTTTCAGACTACCAGCTTGGGGTTGGTGGCTTTTATAGGACCCTCCTCGGGGATTTTTGGGGACATTTTTGAGCGTAGATGAGCTGATGACTTGCCCCTAAAACTCAGATGACCCAAAGCCTGTGGGGTGAGAGCAGCACATCCCCAGGGTGTCTTGGGACTGGAGAGCCAGGAAAAGCCCCTCTTTCTCTGCTGTGTGACCCAAGCGTTGCCCAAGGACAAGAACAACTGTGCCCCATCCTTGTACCTGACGGTGGCAAGGGCAGGCGATACCCAAGACGGAGGGCCCTGCCATGCACCATCTAATTAACCCTTCTAGCAGCTTCCATTAAAAATAAAGGGGCCTTCAGGTCCCTGCTGGAGTGGCCTATTTTACGTGAGCATCTCCTTGGTTTTGCCTCAGCGTGTGATGTTCGGGAGGCAGTTATTTCAGGAAAGGGCCGCTATAGATAACTGATCTGCCAGCCAGGTGTCACGTTCCTTCATTTATTTTCAATTACTTTGTCTCTTTAGCTCCGGTGAGAATTGCCTGGTGTCAATTCATTTGGTCACCTCCGTGCCTGCCGCGCCTCTCCGGGGGCGTCCTCCGGTGTGGTGTGATCTCTCCCCCGGGGGACGGGGCTGTTACAAAACAGCTCTGCTTCTCTTTCAGCTTCATCTGGTTCTCATCCTCTGGGCCACCCCTGGCTTTGTGCCCCTTTGTCCTGGGAGCAGCGGTGGTGGGAGCAGGCGGAGGAGACAAGGTGAGAAACACCATCTGATCTTC
>NW_021937615.1:0-1004 GCF_001715985.3 Manacus vitellinus
GAGAGGCACTGGGTCTCTTCCAGAAGGGGATCAGAGCTGGGAGCACGGGACGAGAGCCCAGAGCTGTGTGGGCAGTGGGGGTGTGTGGGGTGCCCCTCTGCAGCGCCAGTGGGTGCCCTGGGCTGGGTGTGCACTGGGGTCCCCCCTCCCAACCTCACCCGCTGCTCGGGCTTCTTCCCCCTGGCAGAGACCAGCTGTGCTGCTACCGAGTTCCGCTGCCGGGACGGGACCTGCATCGGGAATTCCAGCCGCTGCAACCAGTTCATCGACTGCGAGGACGCGTCGGATGAGATGAACTGCAGTGAGTGCCCCAGCTCCTGGCCCCTGGCCCTCCCCTGGCTTTGGGGAGGCTCCTGCCCTCGGTGCTCGTGGTGGGGACCTGGGTCTTTGGGATCTGTGCTGGCTTGGGAAGGGAGGAGGGCCCTGCTCCCGTCCCACAGCCCCGGCGCTCCTGCCACCTGAGGCAGCCCCAGCCCACCACTGCAGCCCCCCCGTGCCGTGCTCGGCACCCACCATCCACCACCCCCCAGTCCTGGAACCTCAGGGCACATGTGGGGCAGCCAGCTGGGTGCTGTGTGGAGAGGGACAGGCGCTGGGGGCAGCGGGAGCTGGACCAGGGGCTCCTGCTGTGGGTCCTGCTGTGGGTCCTGCTGTGGGTCCTGCTGTGTCACCGGGGCTCCTGCCGTGGTTCCTCGCAGCCGCCACCGACTGCAGCAGCTACTTCAAGCTGGGGGTGAAGGGCACCACGTTCCAGAAGTGCGAGCACACCTCGCTGTGCTACGCGCCCAGCTGGGTGTGCGACGGCGCCAACGACTGCGGGGACTACTCTGACGAGCGCAACTGCCCCGGTGAGAGAGGGAGGGGAGAGGGACCGGGGGGACCAGGGGTGTGGTGCTGACCCTCCAGCTGGCTGCGACCCTCTGGGGTCTGTTTGGGCCACGGGGGCTCTGTTTGCCCACCAGGATGGTTTGTCCTGTGCCCTCGCAGCTCCTGCCTGGAGGGTG
>NW_021937616.1:0-1083 GCF_001715985.3 Manacus vitellinus
CGTTCCTTACCTCCTTGCTGAGTAGCCGGGAGGATGGAGAAGAGGAGGAGGAGGACTCCGGGAAGGAGGGGTGCAGCTGCCTGCCTTGCCATCTCTTGAAGCAATGCCCCCGTGCTCCCGCGGGCTGTGTGTTTTATCCCAGAGCTGCTTAATTGTTGCTTCCAAGGATGCGAGGGGAAGGGGAGGGGGAGTAAGGAGGGAGGGGAAAAGGAGAGGGAGAGGGGGGAGAGAGGCACAGGACACTACGTCATGAGGAAAGGCCAAACACACACGAGCCTCTCCCGCCGATTGGGCTTGGCTACTCGGGGAGGGTTTTTTTTCCCTTTTCCCTTTTTTTTTTTCCTTCTTTTTTTTTTTTTTTCTTTTAATTCCTCGCTGCTCTCTCCAAGCCGGCGCGTCTCTGCCAAAACCGCTGGAAGAGGGGGGGGAGCTGCCAAGGCAGGCGGTGGGGGAGGGCACGGGAGCTGTGCCCACCCGCATGGGTGCCACGGGGGGTTTGGGGTCACGGGTGAGTGTCGCATCCCGGGGGGCACCTGGGGGTCCCGCATCCCTGCGGCACCGGCCGGGGGGGGATGGGCTGGAGGTGGGGATCGGTTGGGTGAAGGGATGGGGGTGTCCAGGGAGGGAATTCGGGGGGGTTGCCATTCCAGCCGCGGGGTGCAAGGGACGGGACTGGCCCGATGCCCGGTGCCGGTGACGGGTGCCAGTGTCCCGTACTCGGAGCCCGGATCTCGGTACCGATGTCGGTGCATTGAACCCCCTGCCCGTGCCAGGGCCAGTGCCCGGGGCCGGGGCCCGGTACCGGTGCCAATGTTCGGATCCCGGTGCTCGTGCCAGTGTCTGGATCCCGGTGCTGGTGCCGGTGCCTGGATCCCTGTGTCAGTGCCCCGTGCCCCGTTCCGGTGCCAGTGTCCGGATCCCGGCACTGGTGCCAATGCCGCTGTCCAGATCCCGGTGTCGGTGCCCCGTGTCAGTGCCCGGTGCCGGTTCCCGGATCCCGGTGTGGGTGCCAATGCCGGTGCCCGTGTCCGGATGCCGGGTCTCGGATGCCGGTGCCGGTGTCCGCCGGCGGGGGCCGTTAGG
>NW_021937617.1:0-1820 GCF_001715985.3 Manacus vitellinus
GGAGAGAAGGAGGGAGGGAGGGAGGGAGCGGGGCGGCGTCGGTGTCGCCTCCACGGCGACACAGGGAGCTCCTGCCCCGGCCTGCTCGTTTTAAAACACACCCCCGCCCCTTGCTGTCTCCGCGTCCGTCCCGCTGGGGACAGAGGCGAGAGCACTAGGGTCGGGGAAATGCGAAAGTTACAAAACAAAATAGATTTAAAAAAAAATAAATGTAATTGTATCGTCCCCCCTCCCTCGACCGAGAAAGGCACGGCGGTGCGAGCGGGTCCGGCCCCGCCGGCTTTCCGGTGACCGGGGGTGCCGAGCGGCGGGAGCGACGCCTTCGCCTCAGCCGCGAGGGGAGAAAAAAGCGAGAAGGGAATAAATCGGGATATGTTTCTCTTGGAAAATATATCTGGTGGAATCATAGGAGATTACATCTCCTGATCGGCGGGGATTTATCCCGGTTCATATGGTTTTAATCTGCTTTCCCCTCGACCCTTCTATAAGCCGGGGAGGGGGAGGATACCCTGAGATCCGCGGGCAAACCCTCACTCTGAGCGGTGCCTGCAGACCCATCTCCGCCCCCGCCGCTCCCCTCCGGAACTCCCCTTCTCCGCGGACCGGCGCTGGAAAGACTAATAAATCCTAGCTCCTCCGCAAAGCCCGAGCCCCGCTCCTGGCGGACCCCCGCCGCGCTCCGCCGCAAACAGCCGCCCGCCCAAAAAACCCCAAGGTTCGGCCCGGCGGGACGGCCCCTGCCCCCCCGGGGGCGACCGGCCACGCAGCCCAGCGCTGCAAGACGGAACTGGGCTTGCCGGCGCTTCCCCGACGAAAATCTCCTTTTTTGTTTAAAAAAGAAAAACTAACAGCACCGCCACCCCCCGTATATCCCACCTCCAGTGATTTAGTGGAGGGAGGGGCAGGGGCAGAGAGCACGAGGAGGGGTGGCTGTGCAGTGGGGGAGCCGCGCGGCTAATAAATCTTATTAAAGATCTATTTTTTTTCATATACTGATTGGCTTGCATTCCGGCGCACCGCGGCTCCGCACGGTATTTAGCACATGCAGAAAGTTGGAGCTGATTTTAAATGGCTCGGAGGTGACTGCAATCCAGGAGCCGGCGCACTTGAGCCTCTGAGCGCTGGGGAGGGCCAGGGAAGAGCGGAGCCCTCCCGCTGGTTGGGCCCGGCCGCGGCAGCCCAGCGGGCCGTCCATGCCAGTCCTTCCACTAGACAACACCCCGCCAAGGAGAGCCTCAGCCTGGGCGCGCAGAAGCGCGTTCAGGAGCTGCAATTTCCACTTAGCATCTTGCCGCAGGACCTTCGGAAAGCAGAGAGCGAGGCCAGGAAGGATAGAAAAAAAAAACCCCCCAGTGGCAAGGGGACGAGAGAGAGCAGATGATAGGAGAGATGTGGGGGGGGGGTGAAAAAGAGGGAAAGCAAAGGGGGGAGAAAAAGGAGGAGCGGTGCCGGCTGCAGGCGAAATCGGAGCAGCAGCCACGGGCGCAGAGCAAGTGCCGCCCGCTGCCCAGCTGGCGAGGGGCGGAGAGGCCGCCGTCGAAGCCCCGGCGCAGGGCCGCCCAAGCCCGCAGCGCGCGCCCGCTCCCTCCCGGCGCCTTGGGCTCCCGGGTATATGTGTGCGCCTGGCCATGTCGTATCCTCAGGGTTACTTGTACCAGCCGTCAGCGTCCTTGGCTCTCTACTCCTGTCCGGCGTACAGCACCAGCGTGATCTCCGGACCCAGGACCGATGAACTTGGGAGATCTTCTTCGGGCTCCGCTTTTTCCCCTTATGCCGGATCTACCGCCTTTACCGCCCCTTCCCCGGGTTACAACTCCCAT
>NW_021937618.1:0-2961 GCF_001715985.3 Manacus vitellinus
GGACCCCCAGGAGCCCTGCCCCGACGCCTACTCCAACCTCATCATCCTCGCTGTGCCCAACAGGGTGAGCGGCCCCGGTGTGTGCCACCCGCCACCCACTGCCTGCTCCCCCATCCAGCAGCACTCACTGCCCTCCTCCTCCCCACTGCAGGATGCTGGCGAGGAGTCCTGTGCACTCATCTGCCAGGTGTTCCAGATCATCTATGGGGACCAGAGCATTGAGTGCGTGGATCGTGCCGGGTACCACTACACCTCCACGCCCACACGGCCCTGGCTCTCCAGCAGGAGTGAGTGGCTGGGGGCAGGAGTGGGGGCACCAAGTGGGGTGACATGGGACTGATGGGTGGGGGTTCATGGGCACTAATGGGCTGACAAGGTACAGGCGTATGGGCACAAGGTGCGAGGTTGGCACTCACATTATGAAGATATCCAGGCATACATCCCTCCCCAGGCGAGAGCTGCCGCACAGATGGGACGTATGGTTACGATGCCGACTACAGCTGCTGCAGCTCCTTGTGAGTCTGGCTCCCCCCGGGGTGCCCCTGGACTGAGGGGAGGTGCCCTTGCCCTTGGGTGGGTGCCCCTGCTCTGGGTGGCTGCCTGTCCCAGCTGCAGTGGTGCCCCAGCCCTGTCCCACGGTGGGTGCTGTGCAGTGGATGGAGGGCAGCCAGGCACACTGGGGGTTCAGGGACTCGCTGATCCTCATCTTCCCACAGCAATGGCTCCCACGAGACGTTCGAAGCGTATTACAGTGGCACCTCCTCGCCCTCCTTCCACCGCTCCCACCACAGCCTGGCCACTGCTTGCAGCGGCAGCGACCAGAGCGGTGCAGGGCTGGAGCAGCTGCAGGACTACATGATGACGGTGAGGGCACAGGGATGGGCACGGGGATGGGCAGCAGGCCAGCAGTGCCAGCGGCTGGGGCAGGGGGCAGCAGGCAGGTCTGAGCCCCCTGCACCAGAGAACAGGTGGGGGGACGAGACTGTGTGCTGCCAGTGTCCCCAACCCTGACCTGTCCCTGTGTCACTGCAGCTGCGCAACAAGCTGTCATCACAGGAGATCCAGCAGTTTGCCCTCCTGCTCCGTGAGTACCGGCTGGGCACGCCGGTGCAGGAGTACTGCACCGAGCTCCTGCGCCTCTACGGGGACCGCAGGAAGTTCCTCCTCCTGGGTGAGTGTCTGCAGCCACGCTGTGTTACCCTGCTGATGTCTGTGCAGCCCTCGGGGTGGGGTGCTGGTGCTGGGTGTGCTCCAGGGAGTGTCAAGACCCTGGTGCTTGTGGGGGACAGGATGGGATGACCCCCTGCCAGCAGCCTGTGGGGTTCCCCTGACAGGGGCAGCCTCCTGAGGCTCGTGGTGCCCATGACAGGAATGAGGCCCTTCATCCCTGACCAAGACATCGGATACTTTGAGACCTTCCTAGAGAGCATCGGGATCCGGGAGGGCGGGATCCTCACCGACAGCTTTGGCCGCATCAAACGCAGCATGAGCAACACGTCGGCCTCGGCTGTGCGCAGCTATGACAGCTGGTCCCTGCGCTCCGAGTCCGAGTCCTTCAACCGCATGATCACAGACATCACCCACGACATCGAGGCGCTGGCGCGGGATGAGGAGGAGGAGGAGGAGGAGGAGGACAACTACCTGTGAGCCACTGCCAAAACGCAGCAGTCACCAATGTGACTTCAAGCTGAGACTTGGAAGGTGCCCAGCTCTGCCCCAGCACGTAGGAGGGGGGACACTGTCCCCACATTTGTCACCATGGGAGGGGACAGGGCTCTGCACTGCCCTGCCACCTCTCAGCAGGGCTGTTGGAATCACAGGGCAGCTGTGGCTGTAGGGGAGCCACATATCCTGTAATTTCTGCAGATTTCAATTAAATGCTGGGGCTGGAAGCAGAGCAGGTTCTTCCCCAAGTAGAGGCTGTATCAGGGTGCAGGGGCTGCTATGGTGGGGGGCTGTGCTGAGGCTGGGGGCTGCTGGGCTGGGCTGGGGCACCTGTCCACTCCAGCGCCACATGCAGGTCACTCCCAGAGTCAGGGTGCTCCTGGCTGTTCCAAGCTTGCCCCAGCAATATGAGGGGCCAGCGAGAGTGTGCTGGGACAAGAAGGGGCCACAGCTGGCCTGCTGCTGCCTGTGACGCCTGTGTGACACTCGTCCAGCCGCGGCTGCGGGGGTTTCACAAAAGGAAGTTCCTGCCCCGGGACCCGGCTTCCTGCAGCACCGCCCTGCAGCCCCTCCACCGCCGAGGGACAGGGCCTTGCTCCCCGCTGCCTGATGGACCTCAGCTGATGTTCCCTGGCCTCTCTACCCCATCTAATGTCCCATGGATGCTGGCCCTTGGCTGATGGCCCCGAGCTGATGTTCTTTGGCAGGGGACTATAGGACGGCGCTGCAGCCCCAGACTGGTGTGTGGGCAGCAGATGCCGGGGCTACCACAGCAAATTATTTTTTCTCTTAAGAAATTTACATATGCAAACCCCCATGAGGTGAGTTGCTCTTGCGCCCTGGCTGCTTCCTCTGACACCCCAAGCCCAAGCAGCGCCGTGGTCAGGGGCATGGCAGAGCCATGGGTCCCCTTGCTGATTCTGTCCCTATCCCAAATTCAGAGGTGCTCTGAGCAGAGCAAAGGCTGGAATGCTCTGGGGCTGGATAGGGCACCAAGAGGAGTTTAGGCATGGTAATACCAGGGCCAGCAGGACCTGGGGCACCTTCCACCCCTCTGAGCTGGGCTTCACAAACCCATGCCCCCCACCCTCCCATTGGTCCTCCACCCATCATGGGATGCTCAGGGTTGTCTTTTCTTCTTCCTGGGATGGGACCCAGGCTGACTCCGCTGGTCTCTGCTCCACTCGTGCCCCCACTTGCCCATCAGGTGAGGAAACATCCTGGGCGGCTACTCTGTGGTTTCCCAGACCCAAAAACCGCGCGCAGTCCGGCGGCATGGGGTGGGGAGAAGGCTCT
>NW_021937619.1:0-1067 GCF_001715985.3 Manacus vitellinus
CGCTCCCGCTCCGCTCCCGCCGGGCCGGGCCAGGCGCCCCTTTCCCGCTCCCCACCCCGACGCTCAGTGCCCCCAGCTGCTGACGCCGATCTCCTGCTTGTATCTGTTGGTGAGGACGTTGGCCTTGCGGGTGAGCTTGGAGAGGACCGAGTGGAGTCCGCTGAGGTGGAAGTGGAACTGCTGCTCCAGGTCCTCCTCCCCCTCGCCCTCCTCGGCGGGCCCGCCGCCCAGCTTGTCCTTCTTGCGGGCCGCCTCCTCGCCCGCCGGCGGCTGCACCACGCCCCACTCGATGTCGTTGCGGATGGACTTGAGCAGCATGTAGTGGCTGTACATGTCCCTGCGGGAGAAGTAGGCGCCGGGGTCGCCGGGCGGCAGGGCAGCATCCCGGGGCGGGCACACGGCGCCCGCCGCGTCCAGCTCCTCCAGCAGCAGCGGCACGTCCCGCAGCAGGCTGGGCACCATCACCGTCTGGTCCATGTTGTTGACGGCGCCGATGAACCGGTTCATGGCGTTGAAGAGGGAGTACTTCTGGCTGTACGAGTCGCAGATCTGCATCATGTCGGCGGCTGGGCGGGCGAGCTCAGCGACGAGGCTTGGACCGGACCGCAGGGCTCCTCCGGCGGCGACCTCTTCCTCCTCCTCCTCCTCCTCCTGCTCCTGCTCCGCGTTAGCGGCACCAGCCGCCCTCCGCCGCGGGCTGGGCTCGGCGGCTGCTGGCGAGCAGAGTCCTGCTGGGAGGAGGCGGCGGGCGCCGCGGTTAGGGGCTGCTCGCTCTCCCTCCCTCCTTCTCCCTCCTCCCTCCCCCAGCCCGCCTTCCCGTCCGTCCCCTCCCGCCAGCGCCCCCTCCTCCTCTCCCGCCGCCTCCTTTATTCCCGGTCCCATCTCCTTTCCTCAGCATTTCCCTTCCCGTTCCTTCTCTTCGCTCTCCACCTCCCCTGCTGCAGCAGCCACTCCCCTCCGTACTAAACGAGGCAAAGGGCGAAAAAAGCCCCCGCAACTCCTCCCGGGAGCCAGCCCGAGATGGATGGCAGCCCCGCACCGCAAAATTAAAATTCAAGCGGTCCCCG
>NW_021937620.1:0-1225 GCF_001715985.3 Manacus vitellinus
AGGCCCTGGCAATGGATTTCCCAGAGAAGCTGTGGCTGCCCCTGGATCCCTGGAAGTGTCCAAGGCCAGGCTGGATCCCCCTGGGATGGTGGCAGGTGTCATCCCAGTGAAGATTCCAAAGTCATCTCCCTCTTCCTCATCCTAGCGAAGAATCTGAAATCATCTTCATCTTCCTCATCCCAGTGAAGATTCCAAAGTCATCTCCCTCTTCCTCATCCCAGCGAAGAATCCAAGGACAGGAACAGCCCTGGAACATCCCTGGGACACCCTCTGGAGGGAGGCAGAGGAGGAGGAGGAGGAGGATCCTGCAGGGTGTTGAAACCCGGGAAGCCCAAGCCCAAACCCACAGGCCTTTGATGAGCTGCCGGAGTTTTTCCTGGAGAGGGGCCAGGAGGGTTTTTATCTTTCCCATCTGCTGCGCTCAGGAAAAAAGGGAATTCACGGGAATTGCTCAAGGGCCTCACGCTCGGATGGGAGGGTTGGGCTCCCCTCGGCCGCTGGATCCCATCCAGGGGCACTTTTGGGGTCCCCGAGGAAGATCTGGAGCGGTCAGAGAGAGTCCAGAGCCGGAAAAGGGACGGGAGAACTCCCGAGGGAGCTGGGGGGGCTCATCCCAGAGAAAAGGGGGCTTGGAGGGGGATCTTTTCCATCCCTACAACCCCTGGCGGGAGTGGGGAGCCCGAGGGGGGTTGGAGATCCGGGAAATTCCTCTCAAACCCGGGATCAGGGCACGGGGGGCGCGGGTTCCTCGTGCTGGGACATGGGAAGGGACAGGAGAACTCCCGAGGGAGCTGAGGGGGCTCATCCTGGAGAAAAGGGGGCTCAGGAGGGATCTTTTCCATCAGTACAATCCCCTGACAGGAGCAGGGAGCCCGGGGGGGTCAGAGATCCGGGAGATTCCTCCCAAACCCGGGATCAGGGTGCAGGTGGAGCAGGTTCTTGGCGCTGGGACACGGGAAGGGACGGGAGAACTCCTGAGGGAGCTGGGGGGGCTCATCCCAGAGAAAAGAGGGCTCGAGGGGGAGCTTTTCCATCCCTACAACCCCTGACAGGAGTGGGGAGCCCGAGGGAGTCGGAGATCCCGGCGATTCCTCCCAAACCCGGGATCAGGGCATGGGGGTAGCGGGTTCCTCACACTGGGACACGGGAAGGGACGGGAGAACTCCCGAGGGAGCTGGGGGGGCTCATCCCGGAGAAAAGGGGGCTCGGGGGGAGCTTTTCCATC
>NW_021937621.1:0-9888 GCF_001715985.3 Manacus vitellinus
TAATATTCCACTCACATACACCTTTAACAGTTGGTCCCAAACTTTTTTCCAACCCTTCAGAAAAAAAGGAATCAAACCTTTATCACCAACTCCCAAAGCTGGCATTTTCATTAAACTATTCTCTGAACCACACCTCCTTAAACCGCCCAAATTGCCCCACGAGACAACCCTCGCACAAGTTCTAGCACAACAAACAATGTCAGCAACAGACCCCAGCCCGCAATTAAAAATTGTCCCACCCCCCAAGAATAAAACATAGCCGCTCCCTCAAAATCCAACTGAATAGATAAAACACCCCCACTATCCACCGTATTTATCCCCAACCACTCTATCTCAGATAGCCCTATAATAAACACCCCACCCCCCAACACTAAAACTAACCCAGCACCATACCCAACAACCTGCCAGTCCCCTCAGGTCTCAGGAAATGGATCTGCTGCCAATGAAACCGAATACACAAAAACCACTAACATCCCACCTAAATATACCAGAAATAACACTAGTGATACAAAAGACACCCCCAAACTCATTAACCATCCACACCCTACAATACACGCCAACACTAACCCCACTACTGCATAGTATGGAGAAGGATTGGAAGCAACTGCTAGTCCTCCCAAAATAAAACTAACACTTAAAAATAGTATAAAGTACGTCATAACAATTCCAGCTTGGCCTCTATCCAAGACCTTTGGCCTGAAAAACCATCGTTGTAATTTCAACTACAAGAACATAAACCTTAACAAACCCGCCCACAACACTACAATCCTGCCCCTTTCTACTCTTCTAACTTCTCAACAACACATTCTTGTTATCCACTAGAACTACTTCTCCAACCACTAAACAAATCCTAAATCAATATCAACTATTACTACAACTAAAACAAGCCCAAATAATAATCACTATGCCTATAACAGCCTTAGTCCTTGTAGCTTACAATAAAGCATAACACTGAAGATGTTAAGACGGCTATTACACATACCCAAGGACAAAAAAGACTTAGTCCTAACCTTACAGTTAGTTCTTGCCAAATATATACATGCAAGTATCCGCATCCCAGTGAAAATGTCCTCAGCACCTTAAAAAGACAGCAGGAGCAGGCATCAGGCACACCACTCCAATTGTAGCCCAAAACGCCTTGCCTAGCCACACCCCCATGGGTTTTCATCAGTAATTAATATTAAGCAATAAGTGTAAACTTGACTTAGTTAAAGCAACTTACCAGGGTTGGTAAATCTTGTGCCAGCCACCGCGGTCACACAAGAAACCCAAATTAACTTTATACGGCGTAAAGAGTGGTTTTTCATTATCACTTCAACTAAGACTGAAATGTAACCAAGCTGTTATAAGCACAAGATGCATCCAATACACCCATAGAAATGATCTTAGCTTCATGATCAACAAAAGCCAGGACACAAACTGGGATTAGATACCCCACTATGCCTGGCCCTAAATCCCGATGCTTTCACCACTTAAGCATCCGCCTGAGAACTACGAGCACAAACGCTTAAAACTCTAAGGACTTGGCGGTGCTCCAAACCCACCTAGAGGAACCTGTTGTATAACCGATAACCCACGATACACCCAACCATCCCTTGCCAAATCAGCCTATATACCGCCGTCGTCAGCCCACCCCTAAACTGAGGGTTTAACAGAGGGCACAACAGCAACATCCCACTAATAAGACAGGTTAAGGTATAGCTCATGAGATGGTAGAAATGGGCTACATTTTCTAGCATAGAATACCTCACGACAAGGAGTGTGAAATCACTCCTAAAAGGCGGATTTAGCAGTAAAGCAGGATAATAATGCCTCCTTTAAGCTGGCTCTGAAGCACGTACACCCTCCTCACAAGCTAGGATTAATTTTATTTATAATAAACCCCTAAGCTAGAGATGAGGCAGGTCGTAACAAGGGAAGTGTACCGGAAGGTGCACTTAGTCTACCAAGACGTAGCTATAATTAAGCATTCAGCTTACACCTGAAAGATATCTGTTCCATATCAGATCGCCTTGAAGCCTAACTCTAGCTCTTCTACCAGATTACATAGAAACTAAGTTAATACTATCCATTAAATCAAAACATTCTCTCACTCAACCTAGTATAGGCGATAGAAAGGTAAACTCAAGACGCAATAGAGATCATGTACCGTAAGGGAAGAATGAAATAGTAATGACAAACCAAGCAATAAATAGCAAAGACCAACCCTTGTACCTTTTGCATCATGATTTAGCCAGAACTACCCAAGCAAAACGCCAATTTAAGCTTGCTTCCCCGAAACCCAAGCGAGCTACTTACGAGCAGCTATCTACTGAGCAAACCCGTCTCTGTTGCAAAAGAGTGGGAAGACTCGTTAGTAGTGGTGAAAAGCCAATCGAGCTGGGTGATAGCTGGTTGCCTATGAAATGAATCTTAGTTCCCTCTTAATTCACCTCCCAGGACTACACTCAACCCACATGAAGCGAATTAAGGGCTATTTAAAGGAGGTACAACTCCTTTAAAAAAGAATACACTCTCCCCTAGCGGATCAATTTAATTACAGCTTAATTGTGGGCATTCAAGCAGCCACCATTTAAGGATGCGTCAAAGCTCCTCACCTAAAAAAATCTAAACTTCCTCATGACTCCCTCTTCCCCAATAGGCCAACTTATATTAAATAAGAGTATTTATGCTAAAATAAGTAACTAGGGATCACCTCTATGGCGCAAGCTTACATTACAACATTATTAACAATCCACAGGATATTTTTTAACCTTAACAAGACCTTATACCCAAAACTCTGTTAACCCCCCTATGGAGCGCCCCCAAAGACGATTAAAATCTGTAAAAGGAACTAGGCAAATCCAAGGCCCGACTGTTTACCAAAAACATAGCCTTTAGCAAACCAAGTATTAAAGGTGAAGCCTGCCCAGTGACAATTCGTTCAACGGCCGCGGTATCCTAACCGTGCAAAGGTAGCGCAATCAATTGTCCCATAAATCGGGACTTGTATGAATGGCTTAACGAGGTCTTAGCTGTCTCCTACAGATAATCAGTGAAATTGATCTTCCCGTGCAAAAGCAGGAATAACCCCATAAGACAAGAAGACCCTGTGGAACTTTGAAATCTGCTACCACTCCCATAAACAATACTCACCTACAGGGCCTACTCCCCCGGGATTTTGCTGGTGTGCATTTTTTGGTTGCGGCGACCTTGGAGACAAACTTAACCTCCAAATATCAGACAATCCATCTTAACCAAGAACTACCCATCAACGTGCTAATAGTAACCAGACCCAATATAATTGATTAATGAACCTAGCTACCCCAGCTGGGGATAACAGCGCAATCTCCTTCAAGAGCCCACATCGACAAGGAGGTTTATGACCTCGATGTTGGATCAGGACATCCTAGTGGTGCAACTGCTACCAAGGGTTCGTTTGTTCAACGATTAACAGTCCTACGTGATCTGAGTTCAGACCGGAGTAAGCCAGGTCGGTTTCTATCTATGTTACAACTCCTTCTAGTACGAAAGGATCGAAGAAGTAAGGTCTATGCCACAAGCACGTCTTCGCACCCAGTAATGAACCCAACTAAATTACGAAGAGCTCCACCATAACCCCCTCCTAGAAAAGGACCGCTAGCGTGGCAGAGCTTGGCAAATGCAGAAGGCTTAAGCCCTTTACCCAGAGGTTCAAATCCTCTCCCTAGCTCCAACACAAACCACATGACAATTCACTTAACCCTCACTTACTTTATTATATCAATATCCTATGCTCTCTCCATCCTCATCGCCGTAGCATTTCTTACCCTAGTTGAACGTAAGATTCTAAGTTATATGCAAGCCCGAAAAGGGCCTAATATTGTAGGACCATTTGGCCTCTTACAACCTATAGCAGATGGAGTAAAGCTATTCATTAAAGAACCAATTCGTCCATCAACTTCATCCCCTTACTTATTTATATCTACTCCTATCTTAGCCCTTCTCCTAGCAATTACAATCTGAACACCACTTCCCCTACCCTTTCCCCTTACTGACCTAAACCTTGGCATACTCTTCCTTCTAGCTCTATCTAGCTTGGCAGTCTACTCAATTCTATGATCAGGGTGAGCCTCTAACTCAAAATATGCCTTAATCGGCACCCTCCGAGCAGTCGCACAAACTGTCTCTTACGAAGTTACCCTAGCCATTATTCTCCTATCCGTAATTATCCTTAGTGGTAACTACACCCTCAATACCCTAGCTACAACTCAAGAACCTCTCTACCTCATTTTCTCCTCCTGGCCCTTAGCAATAATATGATATATCTCCACTCTTGCCGAAACAAACCGCGCTCCATTTGACCTGACAGAAGGAGAATCTGAACTAGTCTCAGGGTTCAACGTAGAATATGCTGCAGGGCCATTCGCCTTGTTTTTTCTTGCTGAATATGCTAATATTATACTAATAAATGCACTCACAACCATTCTATTCCTAAACCCCAGCTCACTTAATCTCCCTCAAGAACTCATTCCCCCTACTTTAGCTACAAAAACCCTCCTCCTTTCCGCAGGATTCTTATGAATCCACGTCTCTTACCCTCGATTCCGATATGATCAACTCATACATTTGCTTTGAAAAAACTTCTTACCCCTAACATATGCCTATGGCATACCAGCCTTCCTATCTCCTATGCAGGCCTACCCCCTACCTAAGACACTCAAGGAAATGTGCCTGAATCCAAAAGGGTTACTATGATAAAGTAAACATAGAGGTATACCAATCCTCTCATTTCCTAATTTTAGAAAAGTAGGAATCGAACCTACACTAAAGGAATCAAAATCCTCTATACTCCCTCTATATTATTTTCTAGTAAGGTCAGCTAATTAAGCTATCGGGCCTATAGCCAGAAAATGATGGTTTAACGCTACCTTAAACCCCAAACCGTAAACCCTAAAACCTAAACCCTAACCCTTGCTAACCTTAACCCTAACCCTAACCCTAACATCTCATAGCAGAGAGAGGGAGGGGCCTGATTCCTCATCAGATATATCAACAGTCAAAAGCCTGTAAGCTCAGCTCTTGCCTTTTCAGGGCTTCACACCATCAGCACTGGAGGAAGGGAGGGACCCGACTGCTCATCAGAGGTATCATGCAAGTCAAAAGCCTGAAAAGTCTCCTAGAATGCATAAATCATTAACCATTTCAGTCTCTGACAATTGGTCCACACAGAAACTGCAAACTATGCCCAAAGCCTGTTCCCTAATCTTAGAAGAGAGACTGCAACCCTCGAGATGTTGGAGGCTCGAGGCATGGTCCGTGACACTAATCATGGCTATAACTCGTAACTTCTTGGAGTATGGGGACTTCTCTCCTTCACCCCCGGCAGATCAAGGCCACCACTTCAACTGACAGACATGGAAGCATCGCTGGACCCCGTGGGCAGTGACTATATACATCTGTCCACTCTCAGCTTTTCTTTCTCTTACTCTCCCTTGCTCTTCTCCTGCCTTTCTCTCCCCTATGCATTTTCTTTCCCCCCCCAAAGGTTATCTCTGTGTCACATTGTGGTATGACAGCACTCAAACTGCTCACATGCCTGTTGATACAGAATTGTTAAAATAAACCTTGCCAGTATATGTTTTCAGACACCGATTATTTAGTGTCGTTTCACTTTAATCCACCCCAAGGGAATTATTAATAAAAACCTGAGTTACCCCCTCTCCCCTTTTCCTGGGGCGGGTTGTAACACCAATCAGCACTGACTCCGCCCAGTAGGCGGAGCCAGTGACGCAGAACAATCAACACGGACTCCACCTCTTGACTCCACCCAGTGTGCGGGGCCAGTGGTCTATGGAAGCACAGTACATACCGGACGGCAGTGGGTATTCTGCCAGACACGCAACAGAACAGCAACAGCAAAAGCAGAGACCCAAGAGAAAAAGCAAAAGATTCTGACAGCGGTGGGCACTGAATTGGGCTTATAGCCCGAGAGGGGTTTACTGGGCACCACTGCGTTCCTGGAATGGGGTAAACCCGCGATAGTTAGATCGCACATTGAGACAGATTCTGACTAACCCTAACCCCAACCCTAACCCCTAATCCTTACCCCAACCCTAACCCTAACCTTAACCCTAACCCGAACCCTAAAGCAATCGCTTTTTTAGGATTAGGGTCAGGGAATCGGGTTTGCGCATAGCTTGCAGTCTCTTTTTTAAGGTTAGGTTCAGAGAAAAGGGTTTGCGTATAGCTTGCAGCCTTTTTAAGGTTAGGGTTAGGTAACAGGGTTTGCGCATAGTTTGCAGTCTCTTTTTTAAGGTTAGGGTTAGGGAAGAGGGTTTGCGCATAGCTTGCAGTCTCGTTTTTTAAGGTTAGGGTTAGGGAAAAGGGTTTGCGCATAGCTTGCATTCTCACTTTTAAGGTTAGGGTTAGGGAAAAAGGTTTGCGCATAGCTTGCAGTCTCTTGGTTAGGGTTAGGGTTAGGGAACAGGGTTTGCGCATAGCTTGCATTCTCTCTTTTAATGTTGGGGTTAGGGGACAGTGCTCTATAGAAGCAGAGTACATACTGGACGGCGGTGGGTATTCTGCCAGACGCAACTGAACAGCAACAGCAAAAGCAGAGACTCAAGAGGAAACGCAAAAGATTCTGACAGTGGTGGGCAATGAATTGGGCTTATAGCCTGAGAGGGGCTTATTGGGCACCGCTGTGTGTCCAGAATGGGCTAAAACCGCGATTGTTAGATCGCGCACTGAGACAAATTCTTCCTAACCCTAACCCTTACCCATACCCCTAACCCTAACCCTAACCCTAACCCTAACCCTAGCCCTAACAGTAACCCTGTCTTTTGCTAACCCTAAACCTAACCCTAACCCTAACCCTAACTTTTGCTAACTCTAACTCTAACCCTAAATTTCCTAACCCTAACCCTAACCCTTTCTAACCCTAACCCTAACTCAAAACCTAACCCTAACCCTAAACCTAACCCTAACCCTAACCCTAACACTAAACCCTAAACGAAAAGGAAACTTCCTTTGCTATGCCTACTGGGCGGAGTCAGTGCTGATTGGTGTTACAACCCGCCCCAGGAAAAGGGGAGAGGGGGTAACTCAGGTTTTTATTAAAAATTCCCTTGGGGTGGATTAAAGTGAAACAACACTAAATAATCGGTGTCTGAACACATATACTGGCAAGGTTTATTTTAACAATTCTGTATCAACAGGCATGCTAGCAGTTTGGGAGTTGGGCTATCAGTTGGGAGGCATGGCTGAAAATAGGAAAGAACAGCCCTAATTCCCAGGAAAGAAAGCCTGGAAGTTTTGGCTTTGTGGTGCAGTTGGTGGGCCACACTGGGCACTCCATGGGCAGGTAGCAAGAGTTTTCTGGATCTGGGAGTCAATCTGGGGGCCTCGGAGTGTTTGAGGGGAAGTTGGGAGTGTCCTGTGGGACCAGGATGGGATTTGAGGACTCCTGGAGGGGCTGGGACGGGTGTATACTGCGGGCATCGTCTAGTATTGATGGGGGTAATCAGTGAGCTGACTGTTTCATAATTATCCAAACTTTAACATACAATATGATTATTAGAATAAAAAGCAAAAAGGTAATATCAACAAAACAGTAACAGGGTGAAGCTCTTGGTTGAAGACTGGTTTCTTCTTCTTCTCCAGTGATTTTAATTCTTTTTTGTCTGGGTTTTAATCCCATCTTTGGCATTTTGCTGCCAACATTTTGTCCCCATATCCATTGGAAATTTTATTAACTGTTGATGAGAACAAAGTGGAATCCCAAGGTATGTGATATATTGATAGGATTTCACTGGTTGGCTTTTAATTTGTCCAGGTTTATTGCCATAATGCTTCTGCTCTTTAACCACTTGAATCAGAATGAATTGAGTTGTTTTCTGGGTCAGGTTCTCTTTTTGAGTCCAAGGTTTTTTAGTGGATTCAGTATCAGGTACAAAGGAAATTGAGGGAGGTAAAGAATAATCTTCCCTTTGTTCATTATCACAGGGATCACTCAGTCTATTTTCATTAATGTGAGGAAAACTGGGAGACTCTAGAAACATCAGTTGAACTTCAAATTCTCCTTGTTTCTTTCTCTCCTGAGACTTAGAATCAGGGTTCTCTGTGGTTTCCCAAGTCTCAATGCCAGCGTAAGACACTGGTTTATGAAGTTGCCTGACCAAACCAGGAGCCTGTTTTTTTAGCAACAGTTTTCTCTCTGCACTCTGGCGCAACAAGACTTTGAAGGTGGTCAACCTCAGTTTGAAGCAGCTCATTTTTAGCAACAAGTTTATCCGATTTTTCTCCTGTTTCCCTCTCAAAGGCTAACGATGACTTCAGCACCACATTTTCTGATTTCAAAACAGTAGATTCAACATCAGAAATCCATTCATGACTTCCCTGTCACCACTTCATCCAAATGTCTGTGCTCTCACTTTGACCTGAGAGAAACCTCAGGCAGGTGGAAAAGGGCAGATAAAGAAAAAACAGATGGGTCCAGCAGAAGTGATGATGCTTCTGTCAAAAGCAGAGCAGAGACCGAAAGCACTTTAGGAAGTTGCTTACAGAAGCACTTGTGCATTCCAAGTTACAGCTCAGGAGTCTCAGTGACTTGTCCAACATAAGAGTTTCTTTTCCATTTCTCAACCCCAGATTCCTCAGGAGTAGGAAACTGGAAACACTGACTGAGAAAAGCTCCATTCCTTCCTAATAATTGTGCTTTGTCCTTCCCATTTGACAGTGCTCTTGGAAATGTGCTGGTGTGATCTGGATCTGTGAGCAGCCCTGACCTCCCAGAGCACTCATCCAATGGCAGGAAGACCCCACCTGGCTCCTGCTGGGGTTCTTACCACCACGACCCAGTATGGGTCAATGGAATGGGGAGCAGGGCGGTGGGACCAGTAAGGACCAGTTAAGGGGGTTGGGGGCACTTCAGCATCTTCATCAAGGTCAGACCAGTACAGAGCAGCATAGACCAGTATAGATCGGTATAGACCAGTATAAACCAGTATGGACCAGTATAGACCAATATGGGTCACTGGAATGGGGAATGGGGCAGTGGGACTGATAAGGACCAGTTAAGGGGCTTGGGGCACTTCAGCATCTCCATCAAGGTCAGACCATTATAGACCAGTATAGACCAGTGTAGACCAGTATAGACCAGTATAGACCAGTATAGACCAGTAAAAAACCAGTACGGACCAGTATGGACCAGTATGGACCAGTACAGGTCACTAGAACAGCGAGCAGGGTGGTGGGACCAGTAAGGACCAGTTAAGGGGGTTGGGGCACTTCAGCATCTCCATCAAGGTCAGACCAGTACAGACCGGTACAAACCAGTATGGACCAGTATAGACCAGTATAAACCTGGGTAGAGCAGTATAAACCGATATAAACCAGTACGGGTCACTGAAACAGGGAATGGGGTGGTGGGATCAGTAAGGACCAGTTAAGGGGGTTGGGGGCGCTTCATCATCTCTGTCAAGGTCAGACCACTACAGACCAGTATAAACCAGTATAGACCAGTATGAACTGGTATAGACCGGTATAGACCAGTATAAACCAGTATAGACCAGTACGGGTCACTGGAACGCGGAATGGGGTGGTGGGACCAGTAAGGACCAGTTAAGGCAGAACTCAGCTGGGACTTAGTGGTTTGCGGGTGGGCGTGTCCCTTCTTTAGGTGGGCGTGGTCTCTCCCTGGTGGGCGTGTCCCATCCCAAGGTGGCCATAGCCTCTGCAAGTGGGCGTGTCTTTTGCATCCTCTCCCCCTCCCTGAACTGGGAGCTCAACTGGGACTTACTGGGTTTTGGGTGGGCGTGTCCCCTCCCAATGATGGACCCACTTTCAGCCCCTCCCCCCACCTTTAAGGGCCCCCCCAAAGCCCCTCCCCCCCCTTCCTGCACCTCCCCAACCCTCAGGGTCCCTCCT
>NW_021937622.1:0-2918 GCF_001715985.3 Manacus vitellinus
GTCCCTGAGGGTGGGGGAAGGGTAGGAAGTTCCCCGAGGGTGGGGGAGGGGCAGGAGAGTCTCTGAGGTTGGGGGAGGGGTCCTGAGGGCCCCTGAAGGTGGGGGAGGGGCAGGGAGGGCTCCTGAGAGTGGGGGAGGGGTAGCAGGTTCACTGGGGGGAGGGGAAGGAAGGGACCCTGAGGGTGGGGGAGGGACAGGAGGGACCCTGAGGGTTGGGGAGGTGCAGGAAGGGGGGGGAGGGGCTTTGGGGGGGCCCTTAAAGGTGGGGGGAGGGGCTGAAAGTGGGTCCATCATTGGGAGGGGACACGCCCACCCAAAACCCAGTAAGTCCCAGTTGAACTCCCAGTTCCGGGAGGGGGAGAGGATGCAAAAGACACGCCCACTTGCAGAGGCTATGGCCACCTTGGGATGGGACACGCCCACCAGGGAGAGACCACGCCCACCTAAAGAAGGGACACACCCAGCCCCAAACCACTAAGTCCCAGCGGAGTTCTGCCTTAACTGGTCCTTACTGGTCCCACCACCCCATTCCGCGTTCCAGTGACCCGTACTGGTCCATACTGGTTTATACTGGTCTATCCTGGTTTATACTGGTCTGTACTGGTCTGACCTTGATGGAGATGATGAAGCTCCCCCAACCCCCTTAACTGGTCTTTACTGATCCCACCACCCCATTCCCTGTTTCAGTGACCCGTACTGGTTTATATCGGTTTATACTGCTCTACCCTGGTTTATACTGGTCTATACTGGTCCATACTGGTTTGTACCGGTCTGTACTGGTCTGACCTTGATGGAGATGCTGAAGTGCCCCCAACCCCCTTAACTGGTCCTTGCTGGTCCCACCACCCTACTCACTGTTCTAGTGACCTGTACTGGTCCATACTGGTCCATACTGGTCCGTACTGGTTTTTTACTGGTCTATACTGGTCTATACTGGTCTACACTGGTCTATACTGGTCTACACTGGTCTATACTGGTCTATAATGGTCTGACCTTGATGGAGATGCTGAAGTGCCCCCAAGCCCCTTAACTGGTCCTCATCGGTCCCACTGCCCCATTCCCCATTCCAGTGACCCTTATTGGTCTATACTGGTCCATACTGGTTTATACTGGTCTCTACCGATCTATACTGGTCTATGCTGCTCTGTACTGGTCTGACCTTGATGGAGATGCTGAAGTGCACCCAACCCCCTTAACTGGTCCTTACTGGTCCCACCGCCCTGCTCCCCATTCCATTGACCCATACTGGGTCGTGGTGGCAAGAACCCCAGCAGGAGCCAGATGGGGTCTTCCTGCCATTGGATGAGTGCTCTGGGAGGTCAGGGCTGCTCACAGATCCAGATCACAGCAGCACATTTCCAAGAGCACTGTCAAATGGGAAGGGCAAAGCACAATTATTAGGAAGGAATGGAGCTTTTCTCAGTCAGTGTTTCCAGTTTCCTACTCCTGAGGAATCTGGGGGTTGAGAAATGGAAAAGAAACTCTCATGTTGGACAAGTCACTGAGACTCCTGAGCTGTAACTTGGAATGCACAAGTGCTTCTGTAAGCAACTTCCTAAAGTGCTTTCGGCCTCTGCTCTGCTTTTGACAGAAGCAACATCACTTCTGCTGGACCCATCTGTTTTTTCTTTATCTGCCCTTTTCCACCTGCCTGAGGTTTCTCTCAGGTCAAAGTGAGAGCACAGACATTTGGATGGAGTGCTGACAGATGTCATGGTTTGAGATAGCCCCAAAATCCAATTCCCTAGCTCCATTCCCCCTCCCACATCTCAACCTAATGTGAGATGGGGTTTTTTTTCCAGACAAAACACACCAGACTCAAAGTGGGGGAAAGGGAAATATATTACAATGACTGTACAAATAAATACCACATCACATTATACACATGATCACAACTATCTCTACCATGACATATGTATTTACAATGATCAGATCTCTTCTCCCCTCCAAATAAAAGTCCAGGAGGGAAAGAAGGACAGATCCCTTCCAGTCTCTGAACAGCAGCATCTTCTGAGGCAGCAGTCTGTCTGTCTTCTTCACATGCAGCAGCTGATAGCTGGCTTTCTGCCAGCATTCACGAGGGAGGTATCCAACCTCTCTCGGCCCCATCGCCTCCAACCGAGGGGTCTTCCGTGGGCTTCGTAACCCCAGACAAGGTCGTATCACCACGTCATATCACGAGCACAGGGGGGTCTTCGTGACGGTCTGGTATCTCCAGGAGACTCAGCTCCTTGCAGGGCCTCTGTGCCCTGTCTCTCAGGCTGCCACCGTGGCAGCAGTGCAAGGGGGGGGAGAAAGCCAAGGTCAACAACCCCCGCATTCCACCTGGCCGTCCCGGTCCAGCTCCGGGACATCTTTTGAGCTTCTCAGCTCCTCTCACTCTCCGGTGCTGCATGTCTAAAACTCTTCTCCAAAATAGGAGTCCATCTCCCTCTTTTCTCAGAGGGATCTCAAAGGAGGTTTGGGGGGCTGGTACAGTCTTACCCCAAACTCTGTCTCTCAGCTGCTGACTCTCCTTTTCCCGGCTCTCCTTCCAGGAGTCCTTTTTCTGGTGTTGCATGTTGCTTCTGCTGCTCCTCCAGTTCAGGTTCTTATCTCTGGCTCTCTGCCACCGTTTCTCTGGTCAGTGCCGGCTGCTGCTCTGTGCCCATGGAGAAAACATCTCCCGGCATAACTACAGGCACCTAGCCCAGCTTTATGCTGTTCCAGGTCCCTGCAGCCCCCCAGCCAGGGGCTGGGAGGGCCCCAGAGGGCCCAAGGGGCTCAGAACCCCTTCCTCGTGGCTCACAACATGGCCACCTCTCCTACAACAACAACCAAACTACAACTCATCTCTTCCGGTGAGATTGTGGGATGTTGACATTTTTGCAGGAGTGCCCATTGGACAGAACTCCAAAACTTCCAGGGGTTTCCACCCC
>NW_021937623.1:0-2017 GCF_001715985.3 Manacus vitellinus
GCAGCTCCTGCGGCTCCTTCCACACACACACCTGGAAAAACGGGAATGGGAATGGGGTGGGATGGGAATGGGAATGGGAATGGGAATGAGACCCCTGTCCTTCCACACACACACCTGGAATAATGGGAATGGGGTGGGAATGGGAGTCCTGTCCTGGGGCTCCTTCCACACACACACCTGGAATGATGGGAATGGGAATGAGACCCCTGTCCTTCCACACACACACCTGGAATAATGGGAATGGGGTGGGAATGGGGATGGGAATGGGAGCCCTGTCCTTCCACACACACACCTGGAATAATGGGAATGGGGTGGGAATGGGAGCCCTGTCCTGGGGCTCCTTCCACACACACACCTGGAAAAACGGGAATGGGATTGGATGGGATGGGAATGGGAATGGGGATGGGAACCCCATCCTTCCACACACACACCTGGAATGATGGGAATGGGGTGGGAATGGGGATGGGAATGGGAGTCCTGTCCTGGGGCTCCTTCCACACACACACCTGGAAAAACGGGAATGGGGTGGGAATGGGAATGGGAATGGGAATGAGACCCCTGTCCTTCCACACACACACCTGGAAAAACAGGAATGGGATGGGATGGGAATGGGATGGGAATGGGGATGGGAACCCCATCCTGACACACACACACCTGGAATAATGGGAATGGGGATGGGATGGGATGGGATGGGATGGGAATGGGGATGGGAATGGGACCCCCATCCTGGGGCTCCTTCCACACACACACACCTGGAAAAACGGGATGAGATGGGAATGGGAGCCCTGTCCTTCCACACACACACCTGGAATAGCGGGAATGGGGTGGGAATGGGAATGGGAATGAGAATGAGAATGGGAATGGAAGCCCTGTCCTGTGGCTCCTTACACACACCTGGAATAATGGGATGGGAATGAGAATGGGAATGGGATGGGAATGGGACCCCTGTCCTTCCACACACACACCTGGAATAATGGGAATGGGATGGGAATGGGGATGGAGCAGGATCGGGGAACCCTCCCTTCCCGAGGGGCCCCTTCCAGTCACACCTGTGGGAATGGGACTGGGAATGACTGGGAATGACTGGGAATGACCAGGAATGGGACTGGGAATGACTGGGAATGGGACTGGGAATGACCAGGAATGGGACTGGGAATGACTGGGAATGGGACTGGGAATGACTGGGACTGACTGGGATTGGAACTGGGAATGACTGGGATGACCAGGAATGGGACTGGGAATGACCGGGAACAGGACTGGGAATGACTGGGATTGGGACTGGGAATGACTGGGAAGGACTGGGACTGGGCCCGGGCTGGGGTGGGCTGGGGGTCCCACCTTCTGGGTGACGTCGGTGCCGTTCCTGACCCCCTCCTCCAGCAGCACCTGGAACACTTCCCGCAGGAATTCCTCCCCCGCCGCGTTATCCAGGCCCGGCTCATCCAGAGGGATCCCCTCCCACGTCCCAGAGGGATCAGCCATGGCAATCCCGGGATTGGCTGCTCCTGGAATGGGCTTCTCCTGGAATGAGGTGATCCCGGGATGAGCTTATCCTGGAATGAGGTGATCCCGGGATGAGCCTCTCCTGGGTGATCCTGGGATGAGTTTATCCTGGGATTAGGTGATCCTGGAATGAACTGATCCCGGGATGAGGTGCTCCTGGAATGGGGTTCACCTGGATTGAAGTGATCCTGGGATGAGCCTCTCCCTGGAATGGGGTTCTCCTGGAATGAGGTGATCCTGGGATGAGCCTCTCCCTGGAATTCAGTGATCCTGGGATTAGGTGATCCCGGGATGAGCCTCTCCCTGGGATTAGGTGATCCTGGAATGAACTGATCCCGGGATGAGGTGCTCCTGGAATGGGGTTCACCTGGATTGAAGTGATCCCGGGATGAGCCTCTCCTTGGAATGGGGTTCTCCTGGAATGAGGTGATCCTGGGATGAGCCTCTCCCTGGAATTAGGTGATCCTGGGATAAAGTGATCCTGGGATTAGGTGGTCGTGGGATGAGCCTCTCC
>NW_021937624.1:0-3073 GCF_001715985.3 Manacus vitellinus
CCCTCTGGAACTGTGCGGTGTGTCCCCGCTGCTCCATCCCCTCTGGAACTGAGCGGTGTGTCCCCCCGCTGCTGCATCTCCCCCCTGGAAATGCTCCCCCGCCCCGCAATATTGTTGCGCCCCTCTTGGAATTCCCTCTCTGCCCGCCCCGAAGTTTGTTTTCCTCCCCAGAATATTTTGGGTGTTTTTCCCCCCTAGAATTTTGTGGGGTTTTTTTCCCCTCATAATTCTGTGGGATTCCCCCGTCCCACCCCTCCCGAGATTTTTGTTTTCTTTACCTCCTAGAATTTTGTGTGATCTTCCCTTGAATTTTGAGGGGTTTTTTTTCCTCCCTCAAATTTTTTTTTCCTTTTCCCCCACACCCCTTATGGGTTTTTCCCTCTCAACTTTTTGTGTCTCTATCCTCCTCGAATTTTTGTTGATTTGTTTTTTTCTTCCCTCCTCGAAATTTGTGGATTTCCCCCACCTGCCTCGATTTCTTGTGAATTCCCCCACTTGAATTTTGGGTTTGATTTTTTTTTCCCTCCCCCTCAAATTTTCTTTTTTATTTTCCCCCTTGAATTTTGGGGTTACCCCCCTGAATTTATTTCCTCCCCTCCCTCTCAAATTTTGGTGGTGTTTTTCCCCCTTCCAATTTTGTGTCTTCCCTCCCCTCTCAGGAATTTTGTGTCTTTCATATCTTCACCCCTTAGAATTTTGTTCCCCTCCCCCGAATATTTTGTGCTTTCCCCCGCTAGAATTTCATCTTTTTCCCTCCAGAATTTTGGTTTCTTTCCCCTGGAATTGCTTTTCCCCCCTTTCTGACCCCTCATTTCCTCGCTGTGCCCTCTCCAGCTGCCCAGCCCTGGTTGCATTGTGCCAGGCACTCATTTGGGATCGGAGGGATCTGGAGAGATGAAGCTGATTTTGCTCATGGGTTCTGCTGAAGTAGAAAATTCCGGTTTAGGCTGGAGAGTTCCCGTGGCCCTGGACTGTGGCTGAGCCTGGTGCTACCCAGTTGGGAAGTTTCCCCATGCAAGTGACTTTTCCCCCTCTGTTAGGATAGACTTGGTGTGCTGACAGTGAGTAATAATTCCCTGTGATGTGGTTACAGTTTATTTGGGAACCTTTGATTTTTGGGAGCCATTCCACTGCACTGTAATTGTAGTTAATAGGAGCCCACAGGACGGCATTGAGGCATCCCTGGGTTTTCCTGATGAAGTAGCAGTGCCTTGAGAATGCTGCATGTGGCCACAGAAACACCACAACTTCCCAGTTTAACTCCAAATCTCTGAATATATTCAATACTTCCTTTTCCCCCCCTTCTTCTATTCTTTAAACTGCGCTTGAAGGATTGACCAGCAGGTGAGCTGGAAAAGGAATGGCCAGGGAGAGTTGTTTGCCTTGGAGCATTAGGTCAATCTGTTGGGCTGTATTGGCTGTGTTTTCCGTGCTGGTTTTGCTCTGGAAAGGATTTGGAATGCTCTGTGAGGATGCTCTGAGGGAGAGGACAGTCGGTCCCGCTGTTTTGAAGGCTCCCGCCCCGTGGGCTGGGACTTCATGACTTTGGAAGTGCCACACCAGGAGCTATTTTGGGGTTTATCATCCTTTCCAGGCAGATTGTACTGGGATGCTGCCCCAGCACAGCCAGGGAAGGGTGAGCATCCCTGGGAACATGGTCCTGCTGCTCCACAAACATCCTGCTAGGACTGTGCGTCCTGGGGCTTGACATTCCCACATTCCTGACACCGTGGGTGACTGGTTGAAATTTACTGCTCCGAGATTCTCTCTCATTTTTTCTTCCCCCCCCCGCCCCTCATTCCATCTGGCTTGATCTCATGGCTCCAACTTCCCGACTGCCTGAGGCTGTGGGATGGAGGGTGCCCGCTCCTTTCTGCTTCGAGGCAGGTCACTGTAATTCAGGGGAGGGAGGGAAGGAGGAAAGCCTCGTCCTTTTAGAGGCAAATAGTGATTGCAGACCTAGTTGAGTCTCTCCTGGTGCTTTAAAACAAAGTAATAACTAAAAAAAAATCCTGCAGAGGAGCCCTGGGCAAGCTCATCGACAAAACTGAATGATTTTAAGTGACTTTATTCCTTTTGGAGTGAATGCTGGAGTGGTGTGGCTGTGCTGGAGCTGAGATAAAGTTCACCTTAGGAAGGCTCCTGTTCAAAATACTCTTTTTATTCCTTCCTCTCCTTTTTCCTTCTTGGCTATCTACGTGTTTAGGTTATTTTTTCCCTTGGTCTGTCAGGGAGTAGGGTTAGGAGGGGCACCTGGAGGCCAGGAGGGCTCGTGTTCTCCAAGTCCTGCTCAGCATCCCTGGAAGTGTAAAACGGGATCCCGAGGAGACAGTTGTAGCTGCACAAGTCCTGGGTGAGATCAGATCAGAAAACACCAGTGGTTTGGGGGCTTTCTGTGTTTATTGGGAGCAGCCAGCATGGCAAGAGGCAGCTCAGAAACAGGCTGTGTAAACCCTGGAATGGAGCAGGGAGCGAGGAGGAAGAGGAGCCCTCATGTCCCCCACTCCAGTGTGTCTTGAGCGCTCCCTGAAAGCAGACCATGGGAGAGCAAGGATGGAAACTGGGGTGTGCTGCCATGGATTGTGAGGAGAAACATCTGAAGCAGGTCTCAGGTGTTGCCCATGACCTCTGACAGTAATTCACCCAGCAGGGTTATGCCAGCCGCCGTTTCTCCAGCCAGAATAAATAAATAATTATGGATTTTTTAATTATTAATTGATTGGTTTTAATTTTATTTCAGCATCTTGGGGAAGTTTGTATAAGCTTAAGTGATTAAAAGCAGGTGGGCTGTAGATCTTGGTCACTGGTAAAATCTTTGGGAGCTCTTCTTGGTTTTTTTTTCAGGCTCTTGGTCACCTTCTGGCCCTGTGATAAATTCCTCAAAAGGCAGAGCTCCACAGCTCTCCTTAGACACATACCTGTATTTTTAATCCTAGAATATTTTAGTTTTAAAGCCCACCTCATTCCAAGCCCCTGCCATGGGCAGGGACACCTTCCACTAGCCCAGGCTGCTCCAAGCCCCATCCAGCCTGGCCTTGGACACTTCCAGGGCTGGGGCAGCCCCAGCTTCTCT
>NW_021937625.1:0-1101 GCF_001715985.3 Manacus vitellinus
GGCATGGAGATGGGGATGGGGGACTCCTCCTCTGCAGGGGGAGCAGGTGTCAGGCGTGGGGGCGCAGGGACAGGCAGGTGCCACCACCCCGGGGGTGTCCCTGGCCCTGGCACAACGGTTTGGGGCCCTGCTGTGGTGGGGGCTGCCTGGCACCTCCAAAGGTCAGAGATGGGTCACTGGAGTCAGGGTCCCCGAGCTGAGGCCCTGGAGCCCAGGGAGGGGAGAGGAGCATCACCCCCCTGCCCACCACACCCAGCTCTGCCCCTTATCCCTGGTGCCAGGAGGGGGCTCAGCCTGTGGCTGGACCCCACAGCAGCTGGACTCTGCAGCAGCCATTACCTTTCTTGATCTTCTGGCCGGGTGCGATGGCCCCGCCGTTGGTGGCTGATGCCAGCCCCAGCGCTGGCACAGGCAGCTTGGGCGAGGAGAGGAGGCCGTGGGTGCCGCTGGGCGAGTAGGCGAAGAGGGAGCCGCCGAAGCCCTGCCGCCGGCCCTCCCGCCGGTTGCTGTCGATGGCCGCCTGCAGCTCGTTGGGGTTGCTCAGCCCGCGCTTCTCACACTCGTAGGGGTACAGGTACTTCATGTACCTGCGGCCACACGGGACACAGGCTGGGTTGGTGGGGGTGATGCAGCGGCTGGACACCCCTTCCCGTGTGCTGCCCTCTCCCTCCCTCCCTCTCTCCCTCCTCATCGCTCCCACGTAGGGCAGAGGGACCCCCAGGGCTTGCCCCCCTCCCCTCCCGCCGAGCCCCGCTCACTGGGTGCGCAGGGTGAAGGCCGCACTGGTGATGGAAGTGGGCAGGCTCAGCCCCTTGGTGATCTCCCGCCACAGCTTCTTGTTGATGACCTCCACCAGACCCCCTTTCTCAGTCACCAGCGTGTACAGCATGTACAGGTCCAGCACCTGCTTGGCCATGATGGGGATCCGGTTCACGGGGGTCCCTGGGGAGCAGCGGGAGGAGAGAGCGGGTCTGGGGTGCTGCTTTGTCACCCGCAGCCCCGGGGCAGCTGCCGAGACCCCTGCGGGGCAGCAGAGGGGGTGGGGGGGCTCCTGCTCCTCCCTCCCCTTCCACCATCCCCTTCCTCCCCTCCAGGCCCCCC
>NW_021937626.1:0-2965 GCF_001715985.3 Manacus vitellinus
CCCCACGGGACCCCCCACCACAGCAGGACGGGGCCGAGCCGCGGGCACCGGCCCCCAGAGCTGAAGGCACGAAGCCTCTCGCCAGCCCCGGAGCTGCAGGGACAAACCGGGAGCGTCCGAGAGGAGATGGGGCGAAGCAGAATGCATGAGACCTGTCCCGGGGAACCCCGGGGACAGAGGGCAGGTAAGGGGAACACAGGCACTGGCTCAGCCCCCGAGGAGGGTGAAGGCTGCTGGGGGGAACGAGGGGTCACAGTCCCTGGGGTGGGTGAGGAGGAGGGTGGGGGGAGCTGTTCACCCCTCCCTGGAGCTACAGTAACACCAGGGCCGCTCCTCAGCACCCAGCCTGGTTTTGGGGTCCACAGGGGGCACGTGGGCTAAAGCAGGGCACCCCCAGCAGCATAGTGCACCAGAGTACGTGCCTGCCCAGCCCTGCTCTCCTCGCCTGGAGAGAGGGAAGGACGGGGAAATGGGAAAGGGACAGAGACCAAAAAGGACAGGGGACACCCTTAGGGGACAGCACCGGCCCGTCCCACCGAACAAAGCACCTCCGGAAAAAAAGACATGAAGGGAGAAAAGGAGGGGAGATAATGATTCATTGGCAGAGCACGGGGGTCCCGTTATCACAGGAGAAAGGCAGAAGCAAGGGAGAACTCAGAGACTGGGCACACAAACGAGGGGACCTCCCATGCCCCAGGGGCACAAACAGGTTCAACCCCCAGGCAGGACACAGGAGAGGCCCAGGGAAGAGCGAGCGGTCAAAGAGGTAAAAGGTTCCAGTCTCCTGTCATCACATTCTGAGGAGGCTCTGCTGAGAAAGACGAGGGCGATATGGCAGGACAGCAGGCTCGGCCTCGGCACCCCCCACACCCAGCTCACCCAGTCCGACTGAGCGGGAGGAGGATGGGACCAGCACAAAGCAGAAAACAGCCTCTGTCCGTTAGGAAAGGGGTATCGAGCAGACAGACGATCAGGCAACCAAGCAATATCCAAGCAGTGATGATGAGGGCAGCCTCTGACAGGCCGATGCGGCGCAAAGCGGAAAGGAGGGAATCCACGAAGATGCAACTCGGATTCTCCTCTTCCCGGGAAAGAAGCCCCCGGCGTGCCGGGGAGCAGGGCCGGCGCCCGACCGGTACGGCAGCGCGAAGAAGAAGGCGCTTAGGAATAGCGGCGCCGCGGCAAGGCGTTATGGCCGCGGCCGTGCGCACGGCCTGGTTGGAGAACACCCCGGCCGCAAACTCCTCCTGCGCCTTCTGGAAGCTGGCGCCCGTCCGGCGGTACAGGGAGTGGATCTGGAAGGGTCAGGGGGTCAGGGTGGGGCTCCAGGGACACCCCGAACCTGCCCCCCTCCACACAAAGGCTACCCCTTTATCCTTTTAAAGGTATTACTTTATCCCTTTAGAGATACTTTTAAAGGTATTACTTTATCCCTTTAGAGATACTACTTTCTCTCTAAAGTAGCATCTTTGAAGATACTACTTTAGTTCTTCGAAGGTACTAAAGTAGCAAAGATGCTACTTTATCTCTCTAAATATAGTACTTTATCTCTCCAAAGACACTACTTTATCTCTCCAAAGACACTACTTGCTCTCTACAAAGACACTACTTGCTCTCTTCAAAGACACTACTTGCTCTCTTCAAAGACAGTACTTGCTCTCTTCAAAGGCTATTACTTTATCTACTTTATCTCTACTCTAAAAACAAAACCGCCCTTTGTTTCAATCACCTTTCCAAAACTCTTGTTAAGTGATTAGCTCTATGTCTTCCCTAACTTCCCTAACTGAGCTCGAAAACACCTATGTTTACACATTTTTGGTTTTTTTTTTTCATTCTGCTTGCCCATTTCCTCTTGCTTTTATTGCAGTGGTCTCAGCAGCACTGTCAGGGGCTGTAGAGGAAGACAAAAGCCACCCAAATTCAGCCTCCCTGGCACTCGCTTCAGCTCAAGTGTGGCTATGGGAAGAAGTGTCCCAACGCACCTTTTTCAGCATAATGATGCCCAGCACAGCCACTGCCGTGAAGGACAAGGCCACCAGGATCATCATCACTGCCACAGCCGTGTTCGTCCGCAGCGCTATCAGGCTCAGGATCCAGCCACTGCAAAAAAACAAGAGCCTGTTATTGCCCCCAGAGTTCCCTCTTCCCCACCCTCCTCCCGCCTTGCCAGGGTCCTGGGCCGGCCTGGGGTCAGCACACAGCTCACCTGAATCCCCAGTTTGGGATGCCAATGGCCTGCAGCACGTACATCACGTTCTGGGCAAAGAACACGAAGAAGAAGACAAAGAAGTTGAAGGAACTGTCGCTCCTGGGAGGAAGAGACAGGCAAAGTTAGGCTGCAGGAAAAGAGCTCTTAAAAATTCCTTAGAGCAGGGGGACAGCGTGGAAACCCCACATCCCGCAGAGCCAGAGGCCCCAGGGAGCTGCAGCAGGTACCCCCAGCTCGGGCACACACCTGAAAGCTTTGTACATGGGCCGGTACCAGCAGACAAAGGAACAGGGTGTGTAGAGCAGAGCCCAGAGGATGGAGAGGCCAAAACCGGACCCGGAGGAGGGATCCACGCAGAACCAGGCCAGCGAGGACAGGAAGTTCAGGAAGAGGGTAATGGTGCTGGCTGAGGGACAGGACAGCGCTCAGGAGCCTGTGGGGCTCACCCCACCCCACCCCAGACCAGGCACCACCCGCTCATCCCAATTTTCCCCAGAGCAACAGCACAGGACACTCATTCCCCTGCTCCCTCCCTGGGTCTGTCCCGAGATTCCCGGGCTGCACTCACCCATCCAGAGGTAGTACATGGTGGTAACGGTCTTCTGGAAGTCAGCAGGGATCTCGACAGGGATGTCCTGGTAGAAGCAGGGCTTCACGGGGCAGAAGGACGGCAGCGGGGGCCAGTTGTTGAGCCTCGCTGCGGAGGGAAGGGGGTGAGGAGGGGGGGCGGCTCCGAGGGGGCGGCCGCCCCTCCCC
>NW_021937627.1:0-2696 GCF_001715985.3 Manacus vitellinus
AAGGTCCATAAAAAACCCAGAAAGTGCAGGAAAAAAGAGCTCCCAGAAAGGTCCTGAAAGATCCATAAAAAGCCCTGAAACTCCTGGAAAAAAAGCTCCCAGAAGGTCCTGAAAGGTGCAGTTGAAAAGGTCCTGAAAGGTCCATAAAAAGCCCCAAAAATTGCAGGGAAAAAAGCTCCCAAAAAGGTCCTGAAAGATCCATAAAAAGCCCTGAAACTCCTGGAAAAAAAGCTCCCAGAAGGTCCTGAAAGGTGTGAGGAAAAGGTCCTGAAAGGTCCATAAAAAGCTCAGACAGGTCCTGAAAGCTCCCAGGTCGTGAAAGGTCCATAAAAAGCTCAGAAAGGTCCTGAAAGTTCCATAAAGGTCCTGAAACACCTCAGAAAGGTCCTGAAAGGTCCATAAAAAGCCCCGAAACTCCCGGAAAAAAAGCTCCCAGAAGGTCCTGAAAGATCCCAAAAGCTCCTGAAAGGTCCTGAAAGGTTCCCAAAGGTCCATAAAAAGCCCCAGAAGGTCCCAAAAGGTCCATAAAAAGCCCAGAAAGGTCCCGAAAGCTCCATAAAAAGCCCCGAAACTCCCGGAAAAAAAGGTCCTGAAAGGTCCCAAAGGTCCTGAAAGGTCCCCAAAGGCCCCCCAAGGTCCTGGCAGGGGCGTGGGGACCCACTTGTCGCCCCGGAAGAGGTAGGTGTTGCCGCTGGGCAGCCAGAGCAGCGCCGCGTCCAGCCGGTCGGTGGGGACCCCCCGGCCCAGCTCGGAGAGGGCTCGGGGGTAGCCGGGGGCCAGGACCCCCTCCTCGAACACCCAGTGCCGGGAGCCTGCGGGGGAAAAGGGCCAAATCCCGTCAAAATCCAGCAAAATAACCCAAAATCCCATGAAAAATACCCAAAATCCCATTAAAATCCCATTAAAATGCCCCAAATCCCGTGAAAATCCCGTTAAAAAAGCCCCAAATCCCATGAAAATCCCATCAAAATAACCCAAAATCCCGTGAAAAATACCCAAAATCCCATTAAAATCCCCCAAATCCAGCAAAAATCCCATTAAAATCTGATTAAAAATGCCCCAAATCCCATGAAAATCCCATTAAAATGCCCCAAAACCCATTAAAATCCCCCCAAAAATGCCCCAAATCCCATTAAAAATATTCCAAATCCCATGAAAATCCCATTAAAATCCCATTAAAATGCCCCAAATCCCATGAAAATCCCATTAAAATCTGATTAAAAATACCCCAAATCCCATCAAAAATATTCCAAATCCCATTCAAATCCCATTAAAATCTGATTAAAAATACCCCAAATCCCAGGAAAATCCCATCAAAATCCCCCAAATCCTGTTAAAAATATCCCAAATCCCAATAAAATCCCATTAAAATCTGATTAAAAATATCCCAAATCCCAGGAAAATCCCATTAAAATGCCCCAAATCCCATGAAAAAAGCCCCAAATCCCAATAAAATCCCATTAAAATCCCATGAAAAATACCCAAAATCCCATTAAAAATACCCCAAATCCCGTTAAAATCCCATTAAAATGCCCCAAATCCCAATAAAATCCCATTAAAATCTGATTAAAAATACCCCAAATCCCATTAAAATCCCATTAAAATACCCAAAATCCCGTGAAAATCCCATTAAAATGCCCCAAATCCCAATAAAATCCCATTAAAATGCCCCAAATCCCGTTAAAATGCCCCAAATCCCGTTAAAATCCCATTAAAATCTGATTAAAAATACCCCAAATCCCATGAAAATCCCATCAAAATCCCCCAAATCCCTTCAAAATCCCATTAAAATCCCCCAAATCCTGTTAAAAATATCCCAAATCCCAATAAAATCCCATTAAAATCCCATTAAAATGCCCCAAATCCCATTAAAATCCCATTAAAATCTGATTAAAAATACCCCAAATCCCATCAAAAATATTCCAAATCCCATTCAAATCCCATTAAAATCTGATTAAAAATACCCCAAATCCCAGGAAAATCCCATCAAAATCCCCCAAATCCCTTCAAAATCCCATTAAAATCCCCCAAATCCTGTTAAAAATATCCCAAATCCCAATAAAATCCCATTAAAATCTGATTAAAAATACCCCAAATCCCAGGAAAATCCCATCAAAATCCCCCAAATCCCTTCAAAATCCCATTAAAATCCCCCAAATCCTGTTAAAAATATCCCAAATCCCGTTAAAATCCCATTAAAATCTGATTAAAAATATCCCAAATCCCAGGAAAATCCCATTTAAAAAGCCCAAATCCCGTTAAAATCCCATTAAAATACCCAAAATCCCGTGAAAATCCCATTAAAATCTGATTAAAAATGCCCCAAATCCCATGAAAATCCCATTAAAATCCCATGAAAAATACCCAAAATCCCATTAAAAATACCCCAAATCCCGTGAAAATCCCATTAAAACGCCCCAAATCCCATGAAAAATATTCCAAATCCCATTAAAATGCCCCAAATCCCGTTAAAATCCCATTAAAATCTGATTAAAAATATCCCAAATCCCGTGAAAATCCCATTAAAATGCCCCAAATCCCATTAAAAATATTCCAAATCCCATGAAAATCCCATTAAAATCCCCCAAATCCCGTGAAAATCCCATTAAAATCTGATTAAAAATGCCCCAAATCCCGTGAAAATCCCATTAAAATCCCCCAAATCCCAATAAAATCCCATTAAAATCTGATTAAAA
>NW_021937628.1:0-1899 GCF_001715985.3 Manacus vitellinus
TGAGACCCCCCCCCGGACCCCCAGGTCCCCGGGAAGTTTTTGGGGTCCCAGGTGTGGACCCCGTTCCCCCCGCAGGCCCCGAGGGCTGTGTTTGGGGTCTGGGGCCATATTTGGGGTTCCCATACAGGTTTTGGGGTCCCAGGTGTGTATTTGGGGTCCCAGGTGTGTATTTGGGGTCCCAGGGCAGTTTTTGGGGTGCCAGGGCCGTTTTTGGGGTCCCTGGGCCGTGTTTGTGACCCTGTTCCCCCCGCAGGCCCTGAGGGCTGTGTTTGGGGTCTGGGGCCATATTTGGGGTCCCAGGTGTATATTTGGGGTCCCAGGTGTGTTTTAGGGGTCCCAGGTGTGTATTTGGGGTCCCAGGTGTGTTTTAGGGGTCCCAGGTGTGTATTTGGGGTCCCAGGTGTGTTTTGGGGTCCCAGGTGTGGACGTGTGACCCCGTTCCCCCCGCAGGCCCCGAGGGCTGTGTTTGGGGTCCCAGGTGTGTTTTAGGGGTGCCAGGTGTGTATTTGGCGTCTAGGGCCATATTTGGGGTCCCAGGTGTACATTTGGGGTCCCAGGTGTGTTTTGGGGTCCCAGGTGTTTTTTTGGGGTCCCCGGGCCGTGTTTGTGACCCCGTTCCCCCCGCAGGCCCCGAGGGCTGTATTTGGGGTCTGGGGCCATAATTGGGGTCCCAGGTGTGTTTTGGGGTCCCAGGTGTGTATTTGGGGTGCCAGGGCCGTTTTTGGGGTCCCCGGGCCGTGTTTGTGACCCCGTTCCCCCCGCAGGCCCCGAGGGCTGTAACATCTTCATCTACCACCTGCCCCAGGAGTTCGCCGACTCCGAGATCCTGCAGATGTTCCTCCCCTTCGGAAACGTCATCTCGGCCAAAGTCTTCGTGGACAGGGCCACCAACCAGAGCAAGTGCTTCGGTGAGGGGACATCCTTGGGGACATTGGGGACATCATTGGGGACATTGGGGACATTGGGGACATTGGGGACACACAGGGACATCACACGGGGACAGGGCCACCAACCAGAGCAAGTGCTTCGGTGAGGGACATGGGGACATCTTTGGGGACATTGGGGACATGGGGACATCTTTGGGGACAGTGGGGACATCATTGGGGACATTGGGGACATCACACAGGGACAGGGCCACCAACCAGAGCAAGTGCTTCGGTGAGAGGGGGGACATGGGGACATCTTCGGGGACATTGGGGACATCACACGGGGACAGGGCCACCAACCAGAGCAAGTGCTTCGGTGAGAGGACATTGGGGACATCACTGGGGACATCATTGGGGACATTGGGGACATTGGGGACATTGGGGACATTGGGGACACACAGGGACATCACACGGGGACAGGGCCACCAACCAGAGCAAGTACTTCGGTGAGGGACATGGGGACATCTTTGGGGACAGTGGGGACATTGGGGACATCATTGGGGACATCATTGGGGACATTGGGGACACACAGGGACATCAGACAGGGACAGGGCCACCAACCAGAGCAAGTGCTTCGGTGAGGGGACATCACTGGGGACATCTTTGGGGACAGTGGGGACATCATTTGGGACATTGGGGGCATTGGGGACATCACACAGGGACAGGGCCACCAACCAGAGCAAGTGCTTTGGTGAGGGACATGGGGACATCCTTGGGGACATCCTTGGGGACATTGGGGACATCATTGGGGACACTGGGGACATCATTGGGGACACTGGGGACATCACACGGGGACAGGGCCACCAACCAGAGCAAGTGCTTCGGTGAGGGGGGGGACAGGGACACAGGGACAGGGGAGGGGACACAGGGACAGGGACACAGGGACAGGGGAGGGGAGGGCACACGGTGGCCCGGGCAGGGCCAGCAGGGCCGGGGATGTGACAGTCACGGCACGGGGACAGCACAGCCTGAC
>NW_021937629.1:0-1387 GCF_001715985.3 Manacus vitellinus
CACAGACGGACGGACACACGGACGGACACACGGACGGACACACGGACGGACACACAGACACACGGATCGACACATGGATGGACACGCTGACATGCACACGAACATGGACAAACACGCGGACGGACACACTGAGAGACTGACGGACATGCACTGACAGACACATGGACACGCACTGGACAGTCACATGGACATACAGACATGCACACTGATGGACACACGGACACACACACTGACAGAGCCACAGACACACACCCGCACAAGGCCATGGACAGACACGAACGCACAGGGACACACGGTGCTCCCACCCCACCTGGGGTTAAATAACAAGGGATCTCATTTGTTAGGAAATGCAGTGGTTTATTGTTTTAGAAAATAAATAAGTCAGAAATGTCCAGTCCATCCCTCCAGTCCTCTGGTAACACCGCAGGGCAGCTGTGGCTCTTGTAGGATGTCAGACCAGGCTTGGAACATCCTGTCTCAGACCTGCTTGAGCTCGGCTTTGTTTTCATAGCAGCACTTTTCATGTCTGTTATTGCAGCATCAGGTGTAACTGTGCTCCTGCAGCACCCCCTCTGCTGTGGGGGTGTGTGACTGAGCCCAGTTCCCATCCCCATCCCTGCTACTGTAACACCTGGTGTGAATGCCAAGGAAATATTCCTGGAGCTGCTGCTGTGATGCCAACCCGGAGCTGGTCTGCAGGCACAGGCCCCTTCCCACTGCTGACAGAGCTCAGAGCTCATGCTGGGGGACACGGAGGGGAGCGCTCTGGAGGGTGAGCTCTCTAGACAACTTCCAAATACCTGGGATAAAAATGTTAAGTGCTTTGCTGAAGGATTTCAGGAGCTCCCTGAGTGGAAAGGGAGGGATAGCAGTACTTTGGGAAGCTGGTATTTAACTTCACCATTTACTTCCACAGCTCTTCCTGCAGTGAACAGTAAGGAAGGGACTTGTCTCAGAACACACTCTCTTCAATCTCCACATCCGTTCCAGCTCCCGGGAGCTCAGGCATGGCCAGTGTAAGCCCGGACACTTCCGCCACTGGGACGTTTGCTTCCACTTGGTCTGGAGAGCCTTGTTCTCCCTCAGGAACGCTCTGACCTGCTTGCCCAGTCTGTGGCTCTGCAGGAAAGCTGGCTTTGGTGTAGTTCTTCACCATCTCCTGCACCTCCACGTTCAGAGCTCTCACCTTCTCCTCGTATTCCGCCAGTGCCTGCTGCTGGAGCTGCAGATGGAGACTTGTGTCATTCCCACACACTGGAGCTCTGGGATGAGCCCCGGCTGCTTTGGGGGGCCGTGTGGGCCCCTCTTGCACTTGCTCAGTGCCCAGGGGTGCTTGCTGGGGTGAGGGGGCTGAGGGGGCAATAAAGATGGATCCCTGGGGATTGGG